>NW_007726798.1:902321-965651 GCF_000696425.1 Galeopterus variegatus
CTGCCCCCCCCTCCCGCCCCACCACTCTGAACGGGGCAGGGAAATAGGCGCCGTGTCTTTTTGTTTCAAGCTTCACTGCCACAGTTTAGGACTGGACATCTCCGTCACACTATTTTTACGTTAAAGGATCTTTAGGAGTACCGTTTTTTTTGGTTTGTTTATTCTTCTGAGATTTCTTTTAAATATGCACATGTGTCCCCCCCTTTCCAAATGGCCGTGTACTGTATACCTTTTTCTCCACTTCGCTGTTTTCACGGACTATCCACCTTGAAGATTGTTCCATGGCACTAAATGGAAATAGTCTTTGTATTCCTTTAGAGAGCCGCACGGCACTCCATCGTGTGTGCCGATATGCCATAGTCGATTCAAGCAGTTCCCTGTTGATGGACATTTGGATTGTTGCCAGCCTTTTCCGATTACAACAGTGCAGCAATGAACACGCATATGTGCTCTTCAAGACCCTCCACCTGGTTCTGAGACGCCGGAATGCTAACTCCAGCCTGCACAACTTCCTTCCCATCCTGTTGACCAGGTCTTGTCTGCAGAAACAGCACTAGGAAGAGAGCCTCTGCTTCATTTTTGTCCTCCAAATCTCCTGCAGTGCCTCTTACTGGGAGACCTAATTCATAGCCAGACCCCCTAACCGCAAAGGAATCTGGGAAATGTAGTTTTTAGTTTGCTTGTCTCTGTCATATAGGAAAGCGCACAAGAAGCGGGTTGGAGTGCCAATCACCACATCTAGCTCACCGACTTAATTCCTTTGTTTTACAACTGAGAAAATTGAGGCTTGGGAGGGTTATGTGATTTGCTCAAGATCACATAACTGGGGCTGTGAACCACCTTAGAAAAGCAGAAGCCACTCCATACACCGTGAACTTATTATTTCTGCACAATAAAACACGACCCCCTCCCCAAGCCTCCTTTTGGATGTATTATAATCATTTAGTGACTGTTATAGACTGAATTTTGTCCTCCCCCACCCTCATTTATATGTTGAAGTACTAACCACGGTACCTCAGAATGAGATATGTGGAGATAGGGTCTTTATAGAGGTAATCAAGTTAAATGAGAACAAGTAGGGGTGGCTCTAATTCAATATGACTGGTGTCTATATAAAAAGAGGAAATTGGAACACAGCTATGTATATTGGGAAGACAATAAAAGGACACAGGGATAAGACGGCCATCTATAAGCCAAGGAGAGAAGCCTGGGACAGATCCTTTTCTCACAACCCTCAGAAGAAACTAAGCCTGACAACACCTTGATCTCAGATTTTTAGCCTCTGAAACTATGAGAAAATAAATTTATATTGCTTAAGCCAGCCAGTCTGTGGTACTTTGTTATGGCAGCCCTCGTAGATCTCAGATCACGTAAGAAGAAAGAAACACGTATTCAGCAGGAGATAAATTTAGTCTCTTTTTATAAACTGCTTCCCTCAATGTTTCTTTCCATATAAATTTCTCCAGCTGCCTTACTTCTTAGTGTTCTAGCAAGCCAGACTCTTTCCGGTATCTTCCCCTATGAGGTGGGTCTATCTCAGAAAATGCTTTCTGCATCTTGCACAGTTCAGAAGTCTCTAGGATGGTGAATTGGCTGCTGCTTTAAATGGTGACGGTACCACCAACCATCAGAAAGACAATATGAGTACCTCGGAGCATTTGCCTCATTGGTTACCCAGCGAGGGTTGTCTCTTCCTTTTCTAACCCACCTCCTTGGGGAACAGTTTTGCCCTAGATATATTTTTCCCCCATTTTCATAGGAGGCAAATGTGGCATGCCAAATGCATTTTTAATGACTGAGATCTGCATTTAAACATATTTTCCATCTTTGCTGGGTCATTAAGTCTTTAAACGCTTCAATATTGGAATGATTTTTATAGTCCAGTGATGCGTGGGTTTGTTCAAGTTAGTAATCACTCTACAATCCTTTGCCCTCAAGATGCTCCAGCAAGAGCTCACCAAAGGGTCGTTTAACACATGGCACTGTTCTGAGTGGGTCCTTTCTTGGCAGCCCATCTCCTGTGCTGGCAATGATTACAGTAGAGCACAGCACAGCTAGGCTTCGGATCTAAAGAGAGTGGATATGGTCCAAGTTACTCTCAGAAATCCCTTCAGAAGTTGCCGTGCTGAAGACCATGACACCATTTCTCACCAAGTCCAACAGGACCAGCTCTCCTTCCAGTGTTGGAACAAAAATCTGTCTCTCCAGTGGAGCTCCAGGGGAACAATCGGCCTGTGTCTAGAGGCCATTCTGGTACTATATAAAAGCCTTGCTAGTGCTCATATAATATATAACGAGAAGGAGACAGGAGCCAAGACCTACAGGGAACAGCAGATTCATACCCCCCCCCCCCTCATATAATATATAACGAGAAGGAGACAGGAGCCAAGACCTACAGGGAACAGCAGATTCATCCCCCCCCCCCCGCCCTCCCCCCCACCTCCTGTTTTGCTGAACACATATCAAGTTACAGCATGGCTAGACACAATATGCAAACAAAGAGAGCACTGGGCCGGGTTCAGAAAACCCAGGTTCGAAAGTCAGTTTAGCCACAAGCACTTTAGAGAATGCTAAGGCAAAGGGCTCTTAGGAGGCCATAGACTCTTAAAGGGAGCATTACCTTCCCTGACGTTCAGTTTCCTCACCTGTAAGATGAGTGTTTTTGAGTTGGATGATCCTGAGGCTCCATTCTGCAGCCCCTGACGTTGGCTAAGTTCTTGGCAGAGAAAGACTGGCCACCTAGGAAAGCCTCAGTAACCCAGTATCCTCCTAGAAAAGCACCAGCCCTCTTCCCCTCCTCCTGGGAACATCATAAGACAGAGTTTGGTAAAAGTGAAAACAAAGATGAGAAATGGGTTCTCTAAGGGGATGCTTGTCAATTCCCATTGCTTGCTTCCTGTGTCTCTTCAGTTCAGCAGCTCTTAATTTAGCACCTGGTAAAGACAAGCAGAGTGCTACGTATTGGAAAGGTAAAGATATATAAATTGTGCCTGACATTGTGGGACTCCCAATCTTGGCATAATTTTGAGTGTTGTATCACAAGTGAGAAAGCTGAGTGTTTTGTTGTGTTTGGAGGTAAAATCCATTGGTAACAACTGTGGTAGCTGAGTACCTTTTTGCTTTTAATTCATTTCTAGATTCACATCTCTTCAGGGCTGTGGTCATCATTAGTGCTGTTCACCAAATATTTTCAGTTCCGTTTCTACTGAGTAGATAGTACAACCATATTTTCCTAAGCCACTGAAATTGGGTGTGCCCATGTGACTTGCTTTGCTGATAAAATGTGAACAAAAGTGGTATGTTTCACTTTCAGGCAAAAGCCTTAAGAGTCATCACATGCTCCATCCTGATTCCTTTCCAATGCTACAGTAACTGGGAATGCCCCAGAGGGTGGAGGCTCTCAAGTCAGTGTCACTAAATGAGGACAAAGTGGAGGAGAGACCTTGCTGATCCATAATGGACATGTAGCATGAGAAAGAAACAACTTTTATTGTTGCAAGGCATGGAGATTTAGAAAAAAAAATTTATTATGGAAAATTTCAAACATATATTTTCATGTATATAGTATATCAAACCTAAATGTTAAAGTCATTACTCAGTTTCAACAATTATCAATGATCAAGTATCAGTTATCAATATATAAGTCTCTGTGATGTGGCGCTTATTTGTTACTACGGTACAACTCAGACTAATCTTTCCTAAAAGAGGAAAGGATGTTATTTTATGGAAATACTAAATGAACGACAAGGAGGTAAAGGGAATGGAAACAAAATTTATGAGATTTGATTTTTATGCCATATATTTGTTAAAAAGTGTATGCTTTTAAGAATTCCGGAGAGCTAAACATCTGTATGAATTAGTTAAAGTAAAAATTCCTTGGGTTAGTCTGTTTGGGCTGTGATGACAGGAATCCACAAACTGAGTGGCTTATAAATAACAGAAATTTATTTTTCACAGTTCTAGAGGCTGGGAAGTCTGAGATCAAGGTGTCAGCAGATTTGGTGTCCAGTAAAGGCCAGAAATTAAGGTCTGTAGAACGTTAAGTACTGTTCTCTCCACAGATCCAGTTTTATGTAGTTTATTTTGTCACAGAAGGACCTTAAGGCACATGTTTTGTTATTCCTCAGGTGTATCTGTTACAATGATAGTAGTATAGCAAAGTTTCCCAACAAAACCTTAACTTGTAGTTTAACCCACTGAGAACTTGTGTTTTCTTAAGTTTCTCTCTCTGTCCACATACACACAGTACGTGGGTGTGTGGCTGAGCTTTCTATTCTGTCCCACTGGTCTTTTGGACGGTTTCTGAGCCAGTACTATTGTCATTGCATTGACTTTGTGGTGTATTTAATTGGCAAGTCTCTCCTGTTCTCTTCTTTTTACAAGTTAATTATTTATTTATTGAGAAATCCAACTAAAACTTTGATTGACATTACATTGAACTTATAGGTTAATCATTAATATAACTAGGTCTTTATAAAGCCCTCCAAAATAAGTCACCCTGTATTAGGTTATACAGTCAAAAAGCATGGAATGTGCTCTATTTATTCAGGTCATTTTCTTTTTCCTTATTTGAATTTTTAAAATTTTAATAGAAGCTTTGCGTATTCTTGGGTAATGGCTTTCTACATAAAGAATTTTGTAATTCTTGTTACTGTGAATGGTATCTTTTTAGTGTGTTTTCTGGCAGGTATTGTGCATGGAGAGAGAGGCTGTTGATTTTTGCAGGTTGATTTTGTGTCTGGCAAACTTGCTGAAACTTAGTAGCTTTAATTTGTTTGAATCTTTGTTTTATCTAAGTTGATGTGTTTTTTTCCACTGCTACAGTAAGAAGCCCCATCCCCCCTCCTTTAATCTCTGTGGTAGGTGGGGTAGGAGAACCGGGGTAGGGGGTAGGGAAAGGATGACTCATTAGGAAGGAGGAGAAGATATCTGGGCCTTTGTGAAATTAACATCTGGGGTCTCCATATCTTCAGAGACTCGCTGTCAGGCCACCGACCACAGTGATGGAGAAAAGATGGCCTAAAGTTCTCTGGTAATGGGGAGGGGACATGCAAAGTGAGAGAGGGAGGGATGCAGAGAGGAGGAGGAAGACAGAGAAAAGGGAAAGGAATGGGGGCTGAGAGGGATTTTGCCTGGGTGTGTGGGGTCCGTGTGAGGCCTGGGAAGTATCAGGGAATGTGGGTGGTAAAGGAGCCTCAGGTTCCAGAAGAGTAGCTGGACCAGAAGATCCATCATCCAAAGCCCTGGGGACCTTTGGTCACTTAACGTGAGGATGAGGAGGGAAGAGCTCTGGCACTGGGAGACAGACTTGGGTACCTGACAATCCCCTCCCACCACCGCCCACGTTGCCCAGTTCATAGAGGCCCCACCCTGATCAAAGTCAGGGCACTGCTGTGATGCTAATGCCCAAAGTTGCCAGAGCCCAGGAACTTCTTAGGCTCCCAACCCCCTACATCCTCAGATCCCCTGAAAGTCAGAGCTGCACCCACAAGGCACACAGAGCTGGGGTCCCTGAGCTTGGTCCTGAAAAGCAGCCTGTTGAGGGAGGAGAAAATGTTGAGAATGTTTTAACTGGGCAGCTTGTTTGCCTTGTTTAATGAGAAGCTGTAACCAAGTATTAGGGTTGCTTTGATTTGGAAACTTCTCTGCACACCTGCGAGGTGGTGAAATGGGGCTGGCTCTGCCCACTGGAGGCAGGATGTGGAGGCCCTGGTTTAACAGCCCAGTTAGTGACCCTGATCTCAGTCCCTGCCTGAGTGGCTGTAAAATGAGGAAAGGAGGAGGGTTTTGTGTTCCCTCTGGGCCTCTCCGCCAAGAGCTTGCCCTGATGAAATTATACATCATCAAGTGCAGTGTGCTTTGCCCCTTTGTGCCTTTAATTAATTCTGCCCCCAGGCACCGAAGCCCTGAACCTAGGAATCTCTCGGGAGAATTTGCTTTTTTAATAGAGATTGGGATGAGCAGAGGCATTAGGCAGGCCTAATCACACAAGGAAGCAGACAGATGCCCTCAGACCCCACTGGGTGCCAGACCCCTTGGGTCTTTGGGGGAGACAAGTTTGGCACTGCTTGTAAGCAACCCTTGGGAGGCCAGACTTTCCTTGTAAATTTATAGCAAACAAACAAACAAAAAAGAGGCCATTTCGGAGCAAAGAAGCCAGAAAAAGGGCCCATGGGGGGATGAGAGAGAGTAAGCCCGGTCGAGTAACCCAGATCCGCTGAGTTTGCCAGGTGCTTCCAGGGGCTGAACAGCCAGGCCCAGGCTGGCCCAGGGCGTCCCCCAAAGCCTGGGGGTGAGGCCTGTGTTTCTGGGTGTGTTTCTCATTTCCTGTTACGGCCTGTCTCCACACGCGGAGTGGCTGTTAAACAGCGGCTTGCAGTGACTCAGCTTTATAAATAGGACATTTACAGTGAAAATTACAGGAAATTCCCAGAGTCTCCTGCCTGAGCTTATTTTAGGTGTGCAGATTACACAAGTGATGTCCCAGCCACCCTCCTCCAGCTTCTGCCCCCTGCAGCATCTGTGGGTATCTGATTTGAGGTAATATCTTCTGCCTGTGACTGGAAACTACCTCAGGAGGCCTGAGAGGGCCAAGGACTGGCACTGTCCACCTCCAGCCTTGTTCAGATGCTGCTGGAGCAGAACAGCTCACTTGGGCTCATACTCACCTTGTCCCAAGTGCTGCGCTGCCACCACACTGACTTTCACTCACTCCCGGGGAGAGGTACATTTATTATCATCATTTTGGATGAAGAAATTGGAATTCAAACCCATGTCTGACTCACTGCGGATCTCAAGAGATTAACCACAGACTCCACTTCCTCTGAACACAGATTAAGAAGGCAAACAGAGTATAGTAAAGAAAAGTTTCTGGAGAGAGGACAGGAGCAGGGTGCCAGGATTCTTTCTTTATATTTCCCTTCTCTTCTTCTCCCCAGGGACACATTTCTTGGCAAGGGGTCTTTTCTGGATATCCAGATGAGCTTGGAATGGCTCAACGGCCCCCGCTGTACCTGGGTATGATGGAGAAGCCAAGAGAGCTGCTGACTCTGCAACTGATGGGGCTCAGGCCACTGCAGGGTTAGGCCACAAACACTGGTCAAATATTTGCCCAGCAACCCCCAGTGTGCTCCAGAACAAGCAGCAGGAGCAGCCCTTGCTGAGTCATTGAATGCTGAGGTGCTCAACAGAAATGTGGATGTGAAGACTTTTTTTCTTTTCTTTCTTTTTCTGGTGGCTGGCCCGTTTGGGGATCTGAACCCCTGATCTTGGACAATGCCTTTTAATGGCTCCCAACTTCTACTCCCTCACAATTAGCCAGGATCTCTCTCGCCAAGGGGCCTGGTTTCTAGGGAGGGCTCTGCTGCTCAGCTGCGGAAACAGGGGCACCTTCTGCATTGTCCTGGTGGACCTGGAACACCCATGTCTTCATCAGGGACTGCCAATGCTTTTCTGAGCTATAGAACTGCATTCCCACAATTTGTGAGATTTCTCCCCATAGATGCCCCAAAGCTTCTGAATTCATCAAGTTCGAAACAGAACACACAAACCAGCTTGTCTCCTTGTGTTCTCTCTTTCAGTTCATGGCACCATAGTTAGAGGCCACTGAATCATCCTAATTCCTCCACTTCTCTCATGCTCCCCTCTCACGTCTAACTGATTCTGCCTCTTGGCATCTGCTTTCATGCAGCCCCAAGTGTCCCTTCACTGCCCGGAGCGTGTAGCCCACGCTGTGTCTTGACCACACCTCTCCCCTTTCTGCCTTTTTCTGACCCAGGGGTGGGCGCACAACCCAAGCTGAACTACTCATAGCCCTTCCCTGGGATTTTCCAAGCTGAAACAGGGAGTTAGACACCTCTTTCTTCTCTCCAAACTAGCTGGGAGGCTGGGGGAGCCAGAGAAGCCTGTGACCGTGTGCCCTACTGCCCAGAACAGCCCCTCTGTTGCAGGAGTGGAGGAGACCGTGCTGCAGAGAGAAGCTGTGGTGAGTGATGGGGAGCGAGGTCCTGAAGGAAGGGGCTTCCTAATCCAGCCATACCCCAAACCAGCCCTCCCCTGGTCCATCCTCCAGGGCCACCAGGATTCTTTTCCCAACTTTTTGTTTTAAAAAAGGTCAAACATGTACTGGCCAGCCACAAAAAAAAAAAGTCAAACTTCAGAGAAGTTTACAGAATAATCCAATGAACACTGCATACCCTTCACCTAGATTCATCACTTATTAGCATTTAGTGACATTTGTGTTTTCTATATATATTCATGTACACATTTTCTTCTGAACCATTTGAAAATAAGCTGCTGACATCAAGACACTTCTCCCCTAAATATTTCAGTGTGTATGTCCTAAGAACATGATCATTTTCCTACACAATCACAATACCGTGATAACATTCAAGAAATTTAACAATGATATAATATTATGTAATATATGTCCATATTCAGTTTTTCCAAGGATATAAATATTATTGTATTTGTTTTTTCCCTTTTCACCTCAAGAGCCAGTCAAGGGTGACAAATGGCATTTACTTGTCATATCTGTTCAGCCCCTGTAATCTAGAATATTTCCCCTGTCCTTTTCTGTATCTCATGATGTTAATATTTTTGTAGCTTTGCCCTCAATTTGGATTTATTTTTTCCTCATGATTAGAGTCATGTTATATATTTTTTTAACAAAAATACAACAGAAATGATAATGGGCTCTTCTCAGTGTATTACATTGAGACACACAATGTCAGTTTGTCCCATTATTGGTGCTGTTAAATCTGATGTCTTTGTTAAGGTGGTATCTGCCAGATTTCTCCATTGTAAAGGTACTATTTTCCCTTGATACCTGGGAAAAATTAAATAAATATATATTCTTTTTTTTTTTTTTTTTTTTGTGACCAGCCGCACCGCGCTCAGCCAGTGAGCACATCGCACCAGCCATCCCTATATAGGATCCGAACCCGCGGCGGGAATGCTGCTGCGCTCCCAGCGCCGCACTCTCCCGAGTGCACCACGGGCTCGGCCCAATAAATATATATTCTTATGCTGGTTCCCTTGGCTCCATTTCCCAGAGGTTGATGCAAAGGGGGCCGGGAGACAACTCCCCTGGGTTGCAATACAGGGGAGGAATGCTGAGCTTAGGGGATTTGAATCTTTTATGATAGGCAGTAAGTCTCCTGACCCTTTATGCAGGAGACATTATTTTTATCATACTGGACACTAAGCATGCCTGCACTTTGCTACAGAGGGAGACACTGTCTCTGTCTTCCAAGACTATTTTCTATACAAACATCCTTGCAAAGGTGGTCCAGAACATAGGTCATGAATGCCCCCGCTCATAAGACATCCACACATGTGACAGACCCATGGAGTACTGTCTCCGAACAGATCCTGGATAATTATCTTTCCACAACACAGTCCAATCATGTCATTTCCCTGTGTGGCTGGTTGGTCCCCAGTACCCATCCTCGCCATCTTCAGTAGTGGACACCAGCACCTCCCCCCACCCACAGCTGTGCACATGGCTTCCCCAAATTCAGTCTGCATTTCCCATCTTCTGTAGCGAATATAAGTAGTGTGTGTAACTTCTGGAAAGTGCCCTTAAAGGATAGGGAGCATACCTTCCTCCTTCTGTCTCCTTTTTCTTGCAACATAAAATAGCAACTTCCCTCCTCCATGGCACCTCCTAATCCTCTCCTCTGCCTTGTTTTTCTCTATAGCGTATAACACCATTTGACACACCATTTATTTTGCTTATTTTGTATACTGTCTGCTTCCTCTCACTAGAATGTAGACTCCATGAAGAGTGCTGGTGCACTATAGTATATTTGTGTCAATTGTTAAAATATTGAAATACTTCTGTATCAATTGGTGACTAGCCATTGCCCCAAGTCCCTATGTGTCCCCCATGGCACCACCCAGGTACCCAACTGTCTTAGTCTTCTCAGGCTGACATATCAAAATACAACAGACTGGTGGCTTAAACAACAGTAATGTATTTTTCACAGTTCTGGAAGCTGGAAGTCCAAGATCAGGATGCTGGCCAGTTAGGTTTCAGGTGAAGGCTCTCTTCCTGGCTTGAAGGTGGCTGCCTTCTTGCTGGGTCCTCACATGGTGAGGAGAGACAGAGAGAGAGAGAGCTCTCTTGGTGTCTCTTCTTAGAAGGGCACTAATCCCATTAGACCATGGCTCCACCCTCACGACCTCATTTAACCCTAATTACTACCCAAAGGCCCCATATCCAAATACTATCACATTAAGGGTTAGGACTTCAACATATGAATTTTGGGGACACAAACATTCAGTCCATAAAGCCAACTAAACAGGTGTTAACTCACATAGTAGGAGGCTCCTACTTCTGCATTAGAGCCAGTGATGTCCTGATTAATCAGAGCCTATGCCAGATCCCTGAGGTGCTTAGTCAATACTTGTTGAATGAGTGCATCATAGATCTTAGGATGGCTCCAAACCTTTCCATTGTCCATCGCAAACTCAAGAGGAGCTAGAGTCAGGCTTTTCAATAAATAAAAATCAGGAAAAAATACAAAGCAGCAGTTCTCTGCTATTTTTTAAAAAAGGACTTAAACCTTTTTTCAAGTCCTTCCTGCTCTTATCTCATCCTACTCCATGGGGAAGAGGAAGTGTCTCTGAGCAGACACATAGAAAGGGAATCATTCTTTTTTTTTTCCTGAGACAAGTAATTGCTAGGATGTTCCTTATATGGACTATGGGACCAGAGAGGGCAGAAGACACAACACAGCAGTGGTGTGAGTGCCAGGAAGGGAACATGAGCCCCAGCAGTCAGCTCAGAGCCACACACAGCTCTCTCACCTTGCCTCTCAGGAGATCCATTCTGTGCCAAGGAGATGGAGTGATTTAAAACATGTGCTGTGGATTGAATGTCCCACCAAAACTCAATGAAGCTTGATTCCCCACTGTAATGGTATAGAGGGTGGAAAGTCAGACCACGGCAGTGTTGAAAGGTGGGGCCTTTAAGAGGTGTTTGGATCATGACGACTATGCCCAGGTGAATGGATTAATCCATTTGTGGAGTAATAGGTTAACGGTTTAGTGGATTGTCACAGGAGTGGCAGTTGTGACCTTATAAGGAGAGCACATGAAAGCATTCCAGCCATTCTTGCCATGTGACACCTGTGTTGCTGTAGAGTCACCACCAAGAAGATCCTTTCCAGATGTGCCCCCTGGACCGTGGACTTCCCAGCCTCCCAAACTGTAAGAAATAAATTTTGTGTTCTTTATAAATGACTCAGTTTCAGGTATTCTGCTACAAGCAACAGAAAATGGACTACTAAAGGCCAACCCCTGGCTCACTTGGGAGAGTGTGATGCTGATAACGCCAAGGCCATGGGTTAAGATCCCCTTACCGATCATCTTTAAAAAAAAAAAGAAAGAAAGAAAGAAAATGGACTACTACATATAGCATGTATCTGTTACATTAAAAAATGAGCAAGCCTTGTTAACCAAGCGATTCCTTGTTCTGGGATCTACCTTTGAGAAACGCTCACACACTTGCACAGGGAAGCATTGCTTATAACAGCAAAAGAAGTTTGAATAACCTAGTTGTCTAGCAGTAGGGAAACAGCTAAAATGTGGTATTATTACAGTGCACTATGGAAACCCATTTACCAATTAAAAAATGATGAATTAGCCTATGCAGACTAATGTAGGAAGACCCTCGAAGATTTGTCATTGAGAGGAAAATAGCAAGTTGAAAATAATACAGGATTTGTATATAAAACCCCCCAAATACATTTTCTGTTCTTTTTAAAACTTCCTTAGAATGTTATCATTTTAAGCATACAGGACAGTTTGGAGAATAAAACAACGAATGCTTGTGAACCCACCATGCAGAGTTTTTTTGTGTGTGCGTGGCCTTTTTTTTGGGGGGGGGATATTTGTTTTAAATAGGAACCATTTTTACCATGCAGCATCTGAAATAAATTTATTTATTCATCCAACAAATATTTGTTGAGTATATACTACATGCCAAACTTTTTCCTGAAGGTTGTGCTAAGCGACGTGGATACAGCTGTGAACAAGACAGACAGGGCTGGCCAGTTAGCTCAGTTGATGAGAGGCAGTGTTATAACATCAAGGTCAAGGATTCCGATCCCCCTACCTGCCAGCTGCCAAAACAAAGACAAATAGCCTGCTCTTTTGGAGCTTAACATTTTGGGGGCAGACAGAAAACAAGCAATAAAACAAATACATTATTACAGATTGTGATAAAGGCTATGAAGAAAACAAACAGAAAATAGGTTTGACCTACTGTATTAGTCTGTTTTGTGTTGCTATAACAAATACCTGAGACTGGGTAATCTATAAAGGACAGAGGTTTATTTGCTTACGATTCTGGGACAGCTGTATCTAGCACAGGCCTAAGGCTGCTTCTACTCATGGTGGAAAGTGGCAGGCCACCTGCGGGTACAAGCACATCACCCGGCAAGAGGAAGCAAGGGGGGGGAGGTGCCAGGGTCTTTTAAGCAACCAGCTCTTGCAGGAACTAACAGCGAGAACTCACTCATTAATCCCCCCACCTAGGGAGAGCATTAATCCAATTCATGAGGGATCCGCTCCCATGACTCAATGAGTTTCCTGCACTGCCACATTGGGGATCAGATTTCCACATGAGTTTTGGAGGGGACAACACATCCAAACTCCATCACCTACCTTGGATAGGAGGAGCAGGGAGGACGATGCGAGGGGGTGGTCTGTGAGCTGAGCCCTGAAGGATGAGAAAGACACAACCATGGGAAGAGCAGTCTGAGAGAGGCCTGGAGAATCTCAGAACCAGGGCTGGCTATAAAATTTGCTAAGCCCAGTGCAAATAAAAATGTGGTCCCTAGCTAGGGGAGGGAAAGTCAATCTCCCCTTTCCAGGGGCTTACTGCCCCAACCCAGGGCAGATGGGAGACCCCCCGCCCCCAAAGGAGTAGGACCTCTGCCTGGGACACTCTTGGTACCTGCATTGGGACTGGGTGAGAGATGCCTATCATCACAACTGTAGTGCTAAGGCTAATGTCGGAATCCTGTCGACATAGCCAATTGCAAAGCTAGGCTCTTATCGGAATCCTGTTTGTGACACCAATTCTGTAGCTACACGGACCATGCCAGTTGTCAGGCTCTTGTACTTGCCCCTAATCCTGCACTGACTGGGCCAATTGTCCAGCTAGGGCTGGGTCTGGAGCTCACAGACCCCTCAAGCCCATTCCAGACTGAGTCACAGACCCTTCACACACCAGGCTGGGTCAGCAGACCCCTCACACGCAGGTCTATGAGCTAGGTAATCGGCAAACAGGTCCTTGGAAGCCATAGGCTGGAAAGCACAGCTGCGTACCTCGTGGCCACCCAAGGCAGTAGTCAGCCAAGGTGGTGGTGCCCTGCAGGCCCACTAACTCCACCCACACACAACCTGCCCATAAAGAATGCTGCACCACCCCCAACCTGCCCCGAGGCAAGGGGGCCTGATTAAATTATTCTATTTTCCCAACACCAACCCTTATGTACCTTTCAGTTAAAGTTTACACGGGTTCGGACCCCTATATAGGGATGGCCGGCTGGCTCATTTGGGAGAGCGTGGTGCTGACAACACCAAGTCAAGGGTTAAGATCCCCTTACTGGTCATCTTTAAAAAAAAAAAGTTTACTTTATCTATTATTATTATTGTTATTTTTGGTGGCTGGCTGTACGGGGATTGAATCCTGGATCTTGGTGTTATCAGCACCATGCTCTGACCAACTGAGCTAACCACCAGCCCTCAGTTAAAGGTTAAATTGCTCATTCTTTCAGTAAATTTCCATAACTCACCTCTCATTCTGATGCTTCCTATCTGCCCTTTAAGATAATGCCTCTGGCACAGAAGTCAAGAGACTGCCTCATGCCTAAGCTGAGCCTGCAGACATCCTTACTGAGCATGCATGAATATCTGACCTTTGACCTTGGAGGGCACTCCTGCCGTCTTCTGCACACGCCCACAGCCTAGCACCGGAACAGATCACTGAGGGACTCCTCCAAACCCTTTAATGCTCCAGGCCTCTCACCACCCCTAACCACTTCCCCATAAATCTACTACCTTCCCCATAGTGGGGAAGGCGGGTCTGAGGTGCTAATCTCCTGCCTTCTCACAATGGCTGCCTTGTGATTAAACTTTCTTTTTCTACTGCAGACACTCGAGTGTGGTGTGACTGGCTGTCTGTAGTGCAGGCAAACAGATCCACTAGGTTCGGTAACACCAGCTGGGGCAGATGACTGCTACGGTGCCTAGTCTATAGATGCCACACCACATTCCTGACTCCAGCCCTCCTTGCGACCCGGCCCAGGATCCTGTCAGGGGTGAAGGGCCATGGTGGAATGTGGGCCTCCCCCTGCCAGTGCACCTGGGCAGAGAGTGGCAATGGTCACAAGGAGGAGGAAAGGGGAGGCCAGGTGGGACCCAGGGCCCCAAAGAGCAAGGAGGCAACAGGAGGTAGAACTTGGGGTTCACTGAGGCTCTGAGTTCAGTGCCAATGTTATGTATGCTCCATTGGCCCATCAGGCTTGACTACAGGCACAAACGCAGAGATAACAAATCCAGGGAATGGGCTGGACCAGTCACACAACTTTCATGCTGGGCCTGAATCAGTTAAAACACCCTCAGATAAGTCATTTCTGAAAACTTAGATTATTTTCTTACATGCTATACAGAGAGACCAAGAAGAGTCTAAACACAGAGGCCTTGCTGGGTTTCCCCACTGAGTCTATAAGCATCAGATCATACTTTTCTTGTCCAGTCACATTTCTCCCTGGCTATGCCTGCTTCATAGAACCTAAGCATAAACATCGACAATTTCCCCTACATCTTTGGGTGTTCGAAGGCTGCTGTGTCACATAAAACTATGACATAATAAAATTTGTTAGGCCTTTTCTTCATATTAATCTGTGTTTATCAGGTGATTTTTTAGAGAACCTTCAGGAGGTTGAAGGGCCTGGATGAACCCAGTAGAGTGAGCTGAGCTCTTCTCTGTCATCCTAGCAAGTTGCACCTCGCCTGCCCAGTCTCTTCCACCAGACACTAGCCCAGAGGAAGCAGCCGGCCAGCTTACAGGACGACTTGTCTGAGGAAGGCAGCAAAGGCCAAGCGTGCTGCCCCCTGCTCCTTGCTCCTTACACCCCTTCCGCCTGGCCCAACACGATGGCCTTGCCTCTTAAAACCCACATGAAAGAACAGGAACAAAGGTGAGCTCACAGGAGAGTGAGGACCCGGAGAGGAACAGGAGACAGAACCCATGGTTATATCTGTGACATCAACCTGAACCTTGGTTCTCTCGGATGCAAAGGGTGTCCTTCCTGCTGGCCCAAACCCTTTCTTCTCGGTTCTGAGGACCTGTGGGGATGAGGGGCACTGGCTGTTTAAGCAGAGAGCTCCAGCTGGGCTTCCATTTTCATTCAAATATCAATTACAAAGGCACCTCAAGGTTTCCCTTGTGTAAACCATTAAACCAGTAAGAAATTTCCAACAAGGGAAGAGGCTTGGAGAAGGAGTAGGCGGTGGGGAGACCTAAGGCTTAGGAGAGAGGAGAGATTTGCGGGGCTGAGTCTTGGGAAGAGCTGACCGCCAGCTGTCCAGGCTTCTGGCAGGCTGCTGGCATGGCTCAGTGGCCCTGGGGAAGTAAGGCGCTGTGGGGAGCGTTCTTACAGGCTTTGTTACTGCTGATGCACACGCAGAATGGGAAGTGCAGTCCTGGTTTGACCTAACCCTCAGTCCCTCTTTAATTGCTATAAAAAGCAGTCATTTTCACCCTCCCTAGTGGCACTGGAGTGCTGGAAAGGTTAATGGAAAGAAATTAAACTAAAAGTAATGTCTTAAACCTATTAATTTAAAATGGCCAAAAAGAAAAAGAGTCTGCAGAAGAAAGAAAACTCCTGCCTTTAATTCCCATTAAATGGGCGAGGGAAAACTCTCTCCTACAAATTATTGAGTCGTTATTGTTCTCCAGTATCTGCAAAGAGAGGTGTCTGGCTCCAAGGATGTGCTAAAGAGCTCTCAGGACAGTCATTTAACTGAGGACAAATAGCCTGAAGAGATCCAGCTTTTCTCACGGTGGCTTCAGGAAGTTAATAAGAACTCCAAGAAAGAATAAGTTTGGGAAGCACTGGGTTAAAAGAAGTAAAAAGGGCTTCTTTACCATAGAGCCTTAAATATATTAATGTACAATGTGAATTTTGAAGAAGGGCATGGAAGACCCTGCTGGTTTCCTACTCAACAACATTCCCCGTACGTGTCTTTGCTAAGATAACCTCGATTTTGTCGGGTTATAATATGTGTGTGTTTCATGGGCTCCTCCCCAGTTCCTCCCCAGGGAGGAACATGGATAGATCCAAGCCATTCCCCTCGACAAGGACTGCTTTAGATATGAGCATATGATACAGCCCCGCATGTAAGGATGTAAAGGAAATCAGTCTTGGGGATTTCTAGGAAGGTTTTCTTAGCCCTCAAAACAAGTCATAAGACTAAGATTCTTTCCCTTCTGTCTTTGGGCATTGTCATGTGATGACAAGAGCTTGGAGCTGCAGCAGTCATATTGGCCAGTCTTGGGGATTTCTAGGAAGGTTTTCTTAGCCCTCAAAACAAGTCATAAGACTAAGATTCTTTTCCTTCTGTCTTTGGGCATTGTCATGTGATGACAAGAGCTTGGAGCTGCAGCAGTCATATTGGAATCATGAGGGAAAAGCCAAGAAAATCTGAGAGAAGCTGATTTTGATCTCTGATGTTGTTAAGCTGTTGCATTAACCACCTCTGGGATGGCCCTTTACGTTTGTGACTTTGTTGTTTAGGCCATGGAGTATTCTGTAATTTTAAGCTTAGAGCATTCTGAAACTAAAGAAGACTCAATATGCAGACAGTCCCCAATTCATTTGACCACAGACGGTCCCCTCAGAATAGGGGTCTACTGAGAATGCTTTGGGAAAGGTTGATGGAGTAAGGGACGGACTTGGGAGTCAGACACTCCAGTTTCTACTATAGGTTCTAAAAATCCCATGAGTTTCTGTCTCATTTTCAATTCTATGCAAGGAGCGTGTTACCTAAGACAACATAGGTCAAGTGCCTAATACTATGCATGGCACATAGTTGGTGTGTCATAAATAGTTGTTCTTAATAGAATATTGGGAGTGAGGGAGGAGAGGAGTAGTCCAGTTTGACAATTTCATTTATGCCAAAGAGTTCTAACCAATCCAAAAATAAAATCTGTGTTCCCTGGCTTCATACTCATTTAGAGAACTCTCTTGCCTCCACTCAGCAGGAAAAAGATAAAATAAAGATACCATAGATGTCCTAGGCGAGCTCTCAGCTCTAGTGCCCACAGTTCCTCATGTTTCTGCTAAATAAAGCCCCGGGTTCTGCTGGGATGAGCTCCCTGGACGGCCAGTGTCCCTCTGTGCATACTAATTGCTCTGGGACACTCCTCAGTGAGAACATCCACATGTCCCAGGTGCCCAGCCTGCCCCAGAAAAGCAGTCTCCAGTGTAGATGCTCAAGTGGATGTCAAGAAGATTGGGCTCCTCGTCCAGACCGCTGGCTGAGTCTCAGGGCAGCAGCCAGCCGGCAGGTGACCCAGGGCTTTGCTCTCTTAGCTTTGTCCACTGAGGCATTATATCTGTATGCATGTATTACATCCCCAGAAAAAGAATCCCAGGATCTTTCCTCTTGTGTGTTTTTGTCTTGCTTCCTCGAGGCCCATGATGCCAGCTGAGGTCATCAGTACGAAAACCAAACTGATGGGATGAGAGCTGCTGGGAAAACAGAATAATTTAATCAGGCTCCCCTCGCCTCAGGGCCGGTTGGGGGTGGTTCAGTAAACTAATTGTGTGTGTGGGTGGAGCTGGTGCGCATGCGTGGTCCGGGCGTTGCTGGCAGGCCCTCCAGCGGAGGCAGCTTCCCTGGTCATGCTTTCCAACCTGTGGCTTCCAAGGACCTGTTTGCTGGTGACCTAGCTCATAGACCTGCGTGCGAGGGGTCTGGGGATCCAGCCTGGCGGGTGAAGGGTTTGTGACCCAGTCTGTGAACGGGATTGAGGGGTCTGTGAGCTCCAGACCCAGCCCTAGCCTGACAATTGACCCAGTTGGGTTAGGATTACCGGCAGGTAAAAGAGCCCGACAGGAGAAGATGGGTCTGCCATTTTTCTACATCTTTGAGTTGCACATCAAGTCTGGGGCTGATCCCTCCCCACTTGTGTGGCCACCCAGTTCTGTGATCAACAATGACTTCGAGTTGACAGGTGTAGCCATACTTCATCACCACCACTAGGAGCTGGCTGACAACTTCGGAGAACGGCCTCAGGGGACCTGCGTAGCCTCTTCTCGGCGTTCAGGGCGCTCGGGAGAGCACGGCCAGGCTGCGCATGCGCACTGCCGAGGCGGTGCCGAAGAGGAAGAGGGCGGGAGGAGCCCTGCTCCCTCCCAGGCCAACCCCGGAGGATTGCGCGTGCGTGTGCGCGTGCTCACCCGTGCATATCGCCCCACAGTGTTGGCGCGCCCTTAAGGAAGGCGTGAGGGAGCCCGGCAAGTGTTACTACCCCCTTTTACAGACCAGTTAGTAGGGGCTCAGAGAGGTTCAGGGGCCTGCCCAGGGACATCCGCAGTCAGTGGCTCCTAGGCCGTCGCTCTTCCCACGGGGAACAGGACACTCGCTGACCAAGGACGGGAGAGAGAGGTACATGAAGAAGCGTCTGGACTGCCGCAGGCTCAAGCCACCAGAGCATGGCCCTGGTCACGTCACTCCTTCCGCCTGCCCCATTCTCTGAAGGGAGAAGAAACGGAGCCACACAGCTAGTTTCTCAGGAGAAAAGCAGACAGGACTGAAGAAGAACCATGTCGCCAAAGAAGCCAGACGAGGCAGGGGACCCGGCATGTGGGGAACACCTGGTGTGGGGCTGGGCAGTGGCAGAGAAGAAAGGGGGCAGAGGTACTAAGATGGGGGATGGGACCACAAGAATGAGAAAGGGATGTACCCTTGACTTGGGGGATACCTGGGGATTAAAATTCCTCTTTGGACCACACTTTAAATCCGAAGGTTCTCTGGGACTGGACTATGGAAGTCCTAACTTTTGAAATGTTGCAAGTGCAGTGGTCGTGGTGCCCAGTGTTAATTTGTAGGAATAAATACTTAATGAGCGTGTGTCGGTCTGGAAGGGCTTCCTCGAAGAGGTGACTCTTGAACCAAGTTATAAAGCTGTGCCTCTTATTCTCTGACGTGCATAGGCATCACCGAGGCTCTGATTCAATAGGGCTGGGCTGTGGCCTTTGATTCTGCATTTCTAGCAAGCTCCCAGGAGATGCTGATGCTTCTCGTAGCGAAGTTATAAAGGATAAGGAAGAGTTACCCCATTGAAAAGGGGGGTCATTCAGAGAGGACATTCCTGGCAGCAGGCAAAATAGAGCAAAGGGGGAAGGTAAGAAGAACAGCAGAGAGCTGTATGTGGTGGGACCTGGCCTAAGAGACAGAGACATGATGAAGGCCTGGTAGAGTGAATGATGGAGCTTGGATTCATCCTGTGGATCAGGATGGATGTCCCAGCTCAATCGGAATCCCTCGGGCACTACTTAAAAATGTGCATCTCTTGGCTGCACCACCAGAATATCTGATTTATTGGCTCTGGAGAGGGGCTCAGGAATCTGCATTTTTAAGACGCTCTCAAGGTGATTCAAATGCAAACTCAAGTTTGATAACCTGTGTTGGGCAATTAAAGGGTTTCAGGCAGGGGAGGGATAAAATTACATTTTTGTTTCAGATAGATCCTCTGGGAACCAGAGGACAAGGCCAGGAACAGGAGGCTGGAGAAGGGGCTGAAGGGGCTGGAGAAGGGCCGTAGAAGTGGAGGACTAGGACCAAGATCCTGGCAATAGGAATAAAGAGGCGGGTGAGCTTACAAAATATTCATCGATGCTTCATTGTAATTGATGGACTGCCTGTCATGAGTATATGGGAGCAAGAGAGATGGTGAGTTCAATTTTAGACCTGCCAAGTTTGGGGGACATCCGGATAGAGAAGTCCACTGGGCAACTGGATATGAGAATCTGAAGTTCAGGGGCAAAGACCAGGTCTGGGTGTAAATTTTAGAGTCAGCAACTGTAAGCATCACAGTGAACTACGGGCAGCAGGAGGCTTTTCAGATCTTCTCTCAGCCTATGACTTGCGGGGTGGAGTGAGGATGGCAACCTGAGCACTAATTCTGCCGGGAGTCAATACTGTTATCAACAGTGATGTTGATTACCGAGAGTGCAGAGGCCAAGAACCTTCCTGGAGGATCTTGAGGACAGAGGAACTTAACTTCTCCCCTTGGAGACTTGCAGACCTTTTAAATGATGAGTCTAACTTCCCAGAATCAGCCTGGAAGAATGGAGCACCTCATTAAAGGGATCCATCAAATCCATCTTTCTGCTGTGATTTGACCTTGTAACACATATTTTCAGATTCCAAGGGCAAACTATGCTGAACATGATAGTGTCAGGTTCTGGAGCACTGTGTCAGGTCCTAGTGACACTCTGTGCCCTGAAGAGACCCACAGTCAACTGGAAGAGACAGACAAGGAGTTGGACATCCATGCTGCCTTGGGTCGAGTGCACAGAAATCTAAATAAAACTGGGGTTTCAGGGGAGGCTCAGCGCAAGAAGTGACACCTGTTAGATTTTGAAAGAGAAATAGAAGTTGAGTAGATGAAGTAATGGAGGTCAGAGAGAAGAAAAATTCTAGGCAAAAGAAACAACATGTGCCACGCCCAGGGTCATGCACTAGAATGTGATCAGGGAAGAGTGAATATTAAATATACCTGGAGCAAAGGGCATGTGTGGGACAGGGGCAGGAAATGAACCCAAGTGGGGGAGGGGCAGAGCCTGTCATGAAGTGTGGCAATGTATGCAAATGTACAGAATTTAAAATAATCTTTAAAACTCTGAAGAGGGACAGTAACAGCTGGGTGTGGGTGAGGAACAGGCAGGAGGTTTTTGCAATGATTACCCAGCATAAATGGGACTTGAACCAAGACAAAACAGGCTCCATCCTCAGCACTTCCTGCTGGTCCAGCCTCCAAACATGTCTCCAGTTTTTGTCTCCTCCCCACAGCCAGCAGTCAGAACAAGCCACCCTCTCCTCTGTCCTGGGCTCCCACAGGAGCCAACTGGTCTTGCTGCTTTCACTCTTATACTTCACCACAAGGCAGCCAGAGTTACCTTTTAATAATATATGTCATATCATGTCTCTTCTCAGCTTAAAACCCTTCGGTGGTGGTGGTGTGGGGAGAACGCACAGAGGAATCCAAGACTGGTGTCAGTGTTGCAGTTTTATAGCTCTTTATGTTAGTGTTGCAGCTTTTTGTTCAGTGTTACAGCGCTTCTTTTTGCTTGCAAGCAAGGAGAGCACTGGGGAGCAAAAACTCCTAAACCAGTGTCTCTCAGAACAAAGGAAAAGACCATCTCATATAGCCTAAATTCATGCCCTTTTCCCACCCAAGTTCCCATTCAGGTCCTCTTATGTAAATGAGAGAGGCAGTCCAGCTAATTTGGATTGGCTGATTATGGGACACAGTCCATTGGTCACTTTTGGAGCCTAGTTTGCATCTGGCCCTTGGGGGATGTGAGACTGCTGTTACTTCACAGAGGGTGGGTGCAGGAAGCAAGTAAGCTAAGTCGCAGAGGCCAGTCTGCAATTAAGGCAGACAAGCGTGGGGTTTCTAAAACAGTTTCTCAAGTGGAAAAGAGGAAAGGCTTAACAATTAGAAAATGCTTAGGGTTCCCTGCAACAGTGACTTTCCTGAGACTGCTCTTGGAATAAAACGCAACTTCCCTATCCTGGTTCACTTGATCTGGCCCTTTGTACTTGTGTGACCTCATTTCCAATGGTCTGTCGTTGTCTGCACTCTTAACTAACACATTATCCTTCTTTCTATTCCTTAAACCTGCATGGCTCATTCATGTCATAGAGCTTTTGTGCTAGCTCTTCCTCCTGCCTGGACCTTCACACAGCTGGTAATTTCTTGTCTTTCAAGTTGTAATTTAAATGGCACTTCTTCCCACAGACTTTACCTGACAACCCCCTCACTCTACAGGAGCTACTCAATTATTCTTTATCAAATTGACTTGTTTTAATTCTCTGAGCAGCTCTTATTACTATCTGGTATTTTCCCGTTTGTGTATATGTGAGAGAGCTTCAAAAAGTTGGTGGAAAAATGGAATTAAAAGATAAAAATAAAGAAAATAAACTTTATTTCTTAACATAAGTTCCATCAAGTTCAAGACACTTTTGTGAGCCGTATATCAGCCATTTGTTCCATTCCTAAAGAACTGAGGGTCCTGGGAATTTAACCATGTCAATGCAGTCATTTTAACATTTTTTTTTTTTTTCGTGACTGGCAACGGATCGCAACCTTCAGTGTTGCACCCGTACCGGACCGGGACCGGCAACGGGATTGCAACGCTCAGTGTTGCACCCGCACCTCGCTCAGCCAGCAAGCGGCCGGTCTACATGTGGGATCCGAACCCTCGGTGGGAGCGCCGCCGCACTCCCAAGCGGCAAACTGTAGCAGTGCGCCACTGGGCCGGCCCGTCATTTTAACATTTTTAACTGAAGAAAAATAGATGCCCTTTAAAGATTCTTTAAGATTGGGAAACAGAAAAAAAGGAGACACCAAAGCAGGACTGTAAGGTGGATGCCTGATGATTTCCCATTGAAACTCTTGCAAAATTATCCTCGTTTGATGAGAGAAGTGAGCAGGAGAATTGTCGTGGTGGAGAAGGACTCTCTAGTGAAGCTTTCCTAGGCATTTTCATAAAGCTTTGGTAATTTTCTCAAAACACTCATAATAAGCAGGTGTTATCATTCTTTGGCCCTCCAGAAAGTCAACAAGCAAAATGCCTTGAGCATCCCAAAACTGTTGCTGTGACCTTTGCTCTTGACCAGTCTGCTTTTGCTTTGACTGGACCACTTCCACCTCTTGGTAGCCATGATTTTGTGCTTTATCTTCAGGATCATACCGGTAAAGCCATGTTTCACCTCCTGTTATAATTTTTCAAAGAAATGCTTCAAGATCTTGGTCACACTTTTTAAAAATTTCCATTGAAAACTCTGCTCTTGTCTGCAGTTGATCTGGGCACAACAATTTCGACACCTGTTAGGAAAAAACACCAAAGTGTTTTTCCAGCTCTTACTCAGCAACAACACAGAAGACAGACTTCTGTGACCAAGTGTGTGGGGACTTCTCCCCACCAACAAGCAAGCGATTCTGCAGCAGACCCCAGCTGGATGTCCTCTAATTCAATTCCAACACTGCCTACCTGGAGGTAGCATCAGATCCCACAGCAGGGCTCTGTCCAGGACTGCTCATCACCTCAGATGAGATCAGGCACATTCAGGGTGGTATGGACATAGATCGTCCTTCGCGTCAGATGCCAGATGCAAGCCCCAGATTATTTTACCTGTGCTTCTGACTGACTGGCTGTGAATGGGGGTTCCCACACCTCCTCTTCCCTCTTTAGGCTCAGTTAATTTGCTTGAACAGCTCACAGAAATCAGGGAAACACATTTACAGGTTTATTATAAAGGATATTACTGAGGATAGAGATGGAGAGATGCTTAGGGTGAGGTGTCGGGGAAGGGGCGTGGAGTTTCTGCATCCTCCTGGGATTCACCGCCCTCCAGGAACCTCCATGTGTTCAGCTATCAGGAAGCTCCCTGAACCCTGTGCTTTTGGGTTGTTACAGAAGCTTCATCATGTAGGCATGATTAAAGCATGGACAACTGTGTAGAAATGTGATTGGACAAAAAGGGTATGATCTAACTTTAATAGACTGGGTGAAGGAACCCAGCAAGGCCTGTCTGTTCAGATTCTTCCTGGCCTCTCTGCAGCATTCTTTCCTCCCAGGTATGGGGTGGGGCCCCCTTCTGGAATGGGGGTCTTATGACCTACAATCAGATAAGGTAGGTCAGAAATTTTCTTTTTGGCCAGCTCCAAGGCAGAAAGGCAGGAGAAGGTTAGAACAAGCCAGGAACCATGGATGAAAACCAAAATATACATATCATAATATCACATAGACTGTCTCCAAAAATGGCCACCATCGAGTCCTTTTCTCGTAATACACACACGCTGTTCCATTGATCAAGAGGTGAGTTTTATTTCTCCTTCCATGAAATCTGGACTGGCTTCATGATTTGATACTTGCTTTGACTGACAGAATGAGGCAGAAAGGATACTGTGCCAGTTCTGGGCCTAACTTTTAAGAGGCTTATCAGATTCTGCTTTTACTCTTTGAAACTAGGTACCATGTAACAAGTCTGACTACCCTGAGATCATCACCTTATGAGGAAGCACTCACGTAGAGAAAGAAGCTATGTGGAAGATCACTTAAGTGGGAGACATGTGAGTGATGGCTTCTTGGACTTTTCAGCATGGCCCAGCTATCAACAGAATGTAGACGAGTGAATGACCAGATGAGATGATGCCAGATGACACCCAGCAAGGCAGAAGAGCTGCCTCACCTAGCCCTGACCCAATTCCTGACCAGAAAATTGTGAGGCATAATAAATCCTTATTGTTTGAAGTTGCTAAGTTTTGGAGAGGTTTGTTATGCAGCAGTAGGTAATCCTATCACTAGAATGAAGCTTTGTGAACTTTGCCTGGCAGTACCTGGCACATACATGGACTCAGTAGCTATTTGTTGAATGTGTGAATTCTGGGAAAATGGAGTTGTTCATTGTCCAGAAGTCTTGATAAAACAAAAATGATGAAGCTTAACAGTATGAATGCTGGAAACCAAGGAATTAAAGTTAGAACATGTGATATTGGAGTTTGTTTGTTTGTTTGTTTGTTTTCAACAACTTTAGGGATATTAGAATTTGATGTTTCAGTTCTGAGTTTTGAGAACATACAGGATATAGACATAGCTGAAGTGGAAAGGAGACAAAGGTCCTTGAAGTTAAGGAGGTGACCAGATTAGAGGCTAGGATATTGGCTGAGACACACATATGAAAATTCAGCTTTTTCAGGATGATGGCAGGACTGGTGCTGGGGAGAAGCACTGGAAGGTTCTGTTTGAGAATTGGGAGAGGACCAATGGGGTAGGTGTACCAGGTATATTTGGAAAGATCTTGTTTCAATGAAGGCAAAAAAAAAAAAAAAAAAAAAGGATGCAGTGAATAGTCTGCGGGAGTAAGAGACGTTTCACAATGGAACAGGAGTCTTGAGGTCAAAACAGGGCAACCCAAAGGAACGTGTTATCAGGGAAGGCTGCAGTGGGAAACGTGAGGTGGGGATGTCCCGGCAATACGGGCTGAGAGTTGAGCAGTGCACAGGCTCGGCTTCACTATGGGCAGACGTGAAGAGTGACTCAGATGAAATCACCCAGGAAGTTAACTGGCCTCAAGATTTTGGCTGGCCTGAATGTATAAAATTTTGGTTTTTCTGCCAACATATCTTGAAGATAGATAATGTTTGCTGTTGGCAGTAGAATCAGCAATCTGAGAACTTTGCTCAGGATTCCAAATGAAACTCTGGTGAAAGGATGCAGGCAGGGGTGTGGGTAGGCCCAAGTCAGTAATCATCCAACTGGCCTGCTGGCCTTGGCAAACCAAGCAGCGAGGGGAGGAACAGGCAGGCTGAGTTCCGGTGTGGGTGAGAACAGGGCTTGTCTTGACTGCTGCACTCTGCAAAGCTTGGCTTTACCTGAAGCGTTTGCATGGCTGTCAGAGTTAACTCTATGGGGCTGGTACCCTCGTAGTCTTGAAGGGTAAACTGGCCTGAATCACATCTTTTCAAATTCTGTAAAATAAACTTTACTATTATTCTTTTGTATTATAAAGATAAAACATGTTTAACATAAAAACTGTTTTCAAATCTCCAAAGCAAAAAGGCTTTCCTCTCCTGTCTCCCTCCACACATGAAACAGTGATAAGAGATAAATCTTTACCATACTATTAAATTCTCATTTTAAAACCCAATCACAGTCTCTCTGAGCTATTCTGCTTCTTGCCCTGATGCTCCAGTCAGATGGAACCATGCAGAGGACAGATAATAGAATTAGACAATGGATTCCTGCAGGCCCTAGCAGTCTGTTCAAACGGAAAGGTATTTATTAAGATTTAACCCATTAGTCATATCTCTCTTGATTGCAAATGACTGAAATCCAACATATGTTGACTCAGACCAAGTAGGAAATTTAGTGGTTTATAAAAAAAAGAAAAGAAAAGAAGAAAGCAAGCAAGCAAAATTCAGAGGGTCAGCTCAATCAGATGCTTAGGTGATGCTATCAGAAATCTCTGCTTCACTGCCCCGCCATCTCAGCTTTGCCTTTTCAGTATCAGCTTTATCTCAGCAGGATTCCCCAATTGGGGACCCCCAAGGGCTCTAGGCTTGCTTCCTGACAAGTTAGTATCATCGCAAAAAGTCACCTCTTTTCCTGCAGCAAAATTCTGAGGTATGGTTCTCATTGGTTATTCTTGGGTCACATGCCCATCCTTGAGCCAATCATGACCAGCAGGATGCAATACTCTCCTTGGCCAGACCAGATCACATGTCCATGGGTAGGGTGGTGGTGTTAGTCCCACCAAGCCACATACATAGGGAGGGGGTGTTCCCCAAATAGAAATCCTGCAATTACCAGAAGGAGGGGCATGGCATGCAGGGCTGATGCAAACAACAGGTAGTTGCTACACAGGGCCAGCTTCATGGACATGTGACCTGTGCAGTCACATAGGGCCCAGCACTTAGAAGGGCCCAGTGCATGATTTAATGCTCTGCTGTTTTGAAATTCTAAATAATTTAATATTTAATAACTCATAATAATTTGGAATTTGTAATAACTTTTGCACTATGGGCCCTGCATTTTCATTTTTCACTGAGATTTACAAATGGTGTGGCAGACATTGCTGCCACAC
Source organism: Galeopterus variegatus (assembly GCF_000696425.1). Lineage (NCBI taxonomy): Eukaryota > Metazoa > Chordata > Mammalia > Dermoptera > Cynocephalidae > Galeopterus > Galeopterus variegatus. The sequence continues at coordinate 929,223 of NW_007726798.1, forward strand.
TACTGTGTGCTCCGGAAGGTTTCAAGAAACCCATTAAACACAGTCCTCTTGGAGACAAATAAATACAGGACACATTTGGGAAAAAGCAAGTAGTCTGTGCTGGTTGAAACCTGTAAGGAAATAGGGGAAAGTTCATTCACTCATTCATTCATTCATTTATTCATTTAAAACTTTATTAAGGGGCAGTCCTGCTATTGCCAGAAAGCAGGGAGAGAGAAATAAATGACTGTCGTGGTCCTCAAGAAGCTCCTACTCTGTTGGAGCAAGAGATATGTACATAGGTACAGCTCAGTAGAGTAACGGTTGGGATGAAGATAAGGACCAATGAGATCTAACATACGTGAAAAATGTAGCAAACAGAGTAAGGCAGCATATATAAGAGGCTGTTCTGATTGGATCAGCCAGTGGAGTTGGGCAACACCCATTCTCTCACATGATTCTTCCAGTGCACTGATTTTCATGGGAGCAAGGAAATTTCCTCTGGAGTGAAAACTTGAATCCAGTCTACAGTTGGTTTCAGATACCTACAAGCATGTCTGAGGGGGGCAGGGCACGTCTTATTCTACAAAGCTGGGGAGGAAGAGGCAGCATGGGTGAGTCTCCTGCTGCCAAGGGAGGAACAGCAAGTGAAGACTAGGTTTGTTCACGGACCAGCCTGAGACCTCCTTAAAACAATTAAGTAAAGGATTCAGATATCTATTACTGAATAACGCACACCAAAGGACTTCCTCAATGACTGTTGGTTTACAACAACAATTGTTTTATTCTTTCGCTGGCTCGTGGTCTTGGGGGTTGACTGGAATCAGCCAGGCAGTTCTTGCTCAAGGTTTCTGATCTCCATTTCCATGGTTACAGTCAGGTGGTGGCTGCAGCTGGAGTCATCATGAAAGCATCTTTTTAGCTGAATGTTCGCTTGTACCTCAGCTGGGGCTTTGAGCCAGAACACACCTCTCTGTGTGACGTGGCTCCTCACAGTATGCTGCCTGGGTTCCAGGAATGAGGCAGGATGTGGAAGCTGTCAGTGTCTGAAGGCTTGAGCCACACGCAGGTAGGGGTCTCTTACCTAACTTCTATTCAAGCAGTTTCAGAGACCAGATTCAAGGAGAGCACCACCTCTGGATGTGAAGTATGTGAAAGAATTTGGGGGCCACTGTAAAAAATTGAAACACTAAGTTTTTTGAGTGTGAAGTGCATTACATGAATTCTCTCATTTAAAAATTATGGCAACAATTAAGACCAGGCTCAGAGGGAACTGAGACTCAGAGAAAGCAAGTGACTTGCTCACGACCACACAGTACTCCAGCTCCAATGCCCATGTGCCTAGCAACTACTCTCATTAGGTTCCAAATACCTGGAGAAAGAGGAATTCAAGGACCTGAGCTCCTGAGTTGGCTGGGACCCCAAGCAATCCTAAGCTGGGCACTAATATGAATCTGCAAGGTGTTCATTCATAGAGCCCACAGCACGTGGGTTATATATTCAAATGCTAAGTTGCGTGATAGGGCCTCTTCACTGAAAAGGAACTTGGAGACAGGGAAGACACACGCATGGGCTGAACTGCCCATGGAGGCCTTGAGGGTACTTCTGTTTGGGCCTTGAAAAATGGTAGGATGAGTCATGAGAGGAACGAGAAAAGAATGGCTAAGGTTTTCTTATAAGCTCTCTCCAGAGTCCCCAGGTAGGACCAGGCTTTGGGTCTTTTGCTCCAGCTGAAGCTGTTTTTCCTGATACAGAACACCAGGATCTTACATTAAAAATAAGCCCTTTCTTCTTTACATTTCTTCATTTTGGGGGGTATGTGGTTTGCTGTAAAGACATCAGGTTAAATTAAAATAGTTCTGTATTACTACACACAAAACTTATATATGGTTTGTGTTAATATATGGTCTCCTCACAGAACACAAAATAACCTTCCTCAACAGGAAACCTCAGTGGCTTTTTCCCTCCATGTGAGGGCATGTTGAAAAAGGCAGGGAGTAGATTTGGCAGAAAAAGTTGGAATTACTAGTTAATTTTGGCATGATCATGTGGTTGGAAGGTCAAAACAGAAACTTGCAGTACTACTTTTTGTTAAAAGTTCACTTAGAGAGATTGCATGAGACTCTTTGATCTTGTAGGTCAGGGCATGGAGGCTTCAGGGCTCTCGAGTTATTTTGCGGTGAGGCTGCTGTGTTTCTGCATAAAGACCTATAGTTAGATTGTAATTTCCTGCCCTGCTTTCTGTGGTATAGGAATGGTCTGCGTCATCCAGCCTGTCTCAGGAGTGGGGGGTGAGGTGTGAGGGGTCTGTGGCCACATTTTCCCCAAATCACCCAAATTAGAACCCAAAAAGAAGAGGGTTCTGAGGCCTAGCAACTGTCTGAGAAAATCTTGAAAAACATTGTGATAAAAAGGCACTTCCTGGGCTGAACCCGTGGCTCACTCGGGAGAGTGCGGCGCTGGGAGCGCCAAGGCCGTGGGTTCGGATCCTATATAAGGATGGCCGGTGCGCTTACTGGCTGAGCGTGGTGTGGGCGACACCAAGCCAAGGGTTCTAATCCCCTTACCGGTCACACACACACACAAAAAGGGCACTTCTTTAAAGCCAGATCACTTTGTCAGTGGAACTGAGCCATGCGTGGTGTGGGCGACACCAAGCCAAGGGTTCTAATCCCCTTACCGGTCACACACACACACACAAAAAGGGCACTTCTTTAAAGCCAGATCACTTTGTCAGTGGAACTGAGCCATAAAAGTTATGTGAAGGGCTTGAGAGTTTCCCCCAGTGATGAAGACAAAATAGATATTTAACCTTATGGATGGTGGAATTTTAGCCTGGAAGAGCATCCAAGAGACCTGGGTTTCCTCTGCACACAATACACTTAAAAGTCAGAGACAGCAAGGCCAGCCTGCAAATTCAAAGAAGACCCATCTGTTTCTAGCAGGCTACTTAAAAATTTTTTTTTCAACTCAAGAAAAAATGCTCATAGAAAAAGCATAAAACTGCAGAAAAGAGACAATTTTTTACAGCAAGGCCAGCCTGCAAATTCAAAGAAGACCCATCTGTTTCTAGCAGGCTACTTAAAAAATTTTTTTTCAACTCAAGAAAAAATGCTCATAGAAAAAGCATAAAACTGCAGAAAAGAGACAATTTTTAAAAAAGCCATTTGTAATCCTATTAAAAATAATCACTGTTTTTTGGTAAATTTCCAGACTGTTTTCTATGCATATGTATCCATGTATGAATAATTATGGGCTCACACCTTCCATGTTGCTTTATTTGTTCTTTTTCACATAACACTGTCTCATGAAGTTTTTTCCTGTCAATAAATACATTTAAATGATATTAAGTATCTCATATTTCTTTGCAGAGCTGTATTATCATTTTAAAAATGAATCTTCTATATAAGATTAATGTATACTACTACTGTAGTAACTATACTTAATCATTTCCTTAGGATATGTTTCAAAAAATGTGGTTGCTAGGTCAAAGTTTATGACACTTTTAAGGATTTTGAGTACTTCATCAGCCAGTATAGGCTCAATATTATAACAAACACCACCAAAATCTCAGTGGCTTAATTCAATAAAAATTTATTTCTCTCTTATGTTACAGTTCAATGTAAGCCATCTGATTGGGAGTGGAAGGTGCTCTGCAGAGCCATCTGGAGCCAGGGTTTGTCCATATGATGGCTTCCCATTTGCCATGGCCTTGGAGTTCTCCACAGGATCCTCTGATTTAGATGATAGTTAAAGGGAGAGAACATGGAAAATTACAAAGGTGGTTTTACAGCCAAGTCTGGACTCACATCACTTTCACTGTCTACTTCCAATTGGTCAGAACTCAGTCATGTGGCCACTCCTCAGTACAAAGGAGGCTGGGAAATGTAGTTTTCCTCTGTGTCCAGGAGGAAAACACAAGTTTGGTGAACACAGAGCCACCATTGTCTCTGGTCAAACATTACCAGGTTGCCAACCAGCAAAGTTTCCCAGTTTATATTCCCTCCAGCGGGGTCTGAGAATTCCTGTTTTCCTGTGTCCTCAATAGTGAAGAGGATGACATATTTTGTGTTGTGTTTTTCATAGGTTGCATGTGACATTGTTGCTTCTCTGCACAACTAGACTCGGAGTACCTACTTTTCTCTTTGGAGATTATCTCTCTGGGATCAAGATCATACCTTCCGGAGAGCCAGGACTCTGCATTCCTGACTGCTTTCAGAACAGCTGCCCTCATCCCTGTCTTCCTGGATGACCTGAGTTTCTGAGCCATTCTCTGCCTGTTCTTTCCTCTCCCCTTCCCTTCCCACTGCAGAAGAAAGTGTTGTATGCAGGTGTCTGCAACATGGATGACCCTTGCAGGATGACCCTTCCTGCTGAAGTTCCCTGCCCCAGCATCATCCCTGAATGTGAGGCTCACTCAGAGGCCCGAGGAAAAGATTAGAGCTCTGCATTTTATAGGCCATCTCAGGTGCGTTCTAGCTTACAATACATTTTCACAGAAAAAAAGTTCAGGGAATGGAATTGGGAGGCAAAAATAGCAGCTCGATGCTGACTTGGCACATTGACTTTGACCAAATCATCCAGTGCCTCGGCTTTAGTACTCAGTGTTCCACCAGAATACTCCTTCCCCAATGAGTAGTGGAAGTCAGGATGAGTAAACTGCTTAGAAATCATAGAGGGAAGATAATAGAACTGCGCAAACTCTATTCTGTCTGTCTTTATGTGAACCCAGGTCCCTGACCACTAGCTCACGTCTGAGCTGTGGTTTCCTCCTTGTTTTGAAATTTTTTACTAGAAGATAATCCTTTCGAATGGCTTCTTGTCCATGTCTTCCACAGGGACTACTAGCTATTGACTGATGATTGCCTGGTAGACCTGAGCCCTTGACAAAGCAAGGTTTCCAGTGTGGTCTTTCCAGAAAGTCTTCAAAAAGTATACTTGTTCAGTGTCACCTGTGTACTGAGGGCCTAGCATCAGCACAGCAGAGAAACACAAACCAGGCAAGTCACAGATTTCCCAGGCATGTTTGGCTTCTGGGCCTAGGCATGCCGCATTCCTAAGAGCCTAGAATAGTTCATGCATTTTCTTAGGAGTGAACCAATACCTTGTTCTTCTAAGTTGTATCCTCCACCCCCTCCCTCTGTGTCTCCTGGGTGAGTGACTCACACCAACCGAAAGACTGGCTTATGACCTAGAAAAGGAAACAGGAAGTGGCTTAGAAATGTAAAGAGCACAGCCCAAGGAAGGGCTGTAGTAGAATTCTCCTCAGATGAGACAGTGTACAGTGGCAGAGGTGCAGCTTGGCATCTTCTTTTTCCCCTTATCACGGTGCCCTCTGGTAGGACTGGGCCATCTGTACAGGATATGGGATGATTTCCTGGAGGTGGTAGAGGGGGGATGTTGTGAAAATAGAATAGTTTGGTCAGGGCCCTCTGTGTACAGTGGCAGAGGTGCAGCTTGGCATCTTCTTTTTCCCCTTATCACGGTGCCCTCTGGCAGGACTGGGCCATCTGTACAGGATATGGGATGATTTCCTGCAGGTGGTAGAGGGGGGATGTTGTGAAAATAGAATAGTTTGGTCAGGGCCCTCTCCTGGGGTCCAATTGGGTGTGGTTCAGCATCCTTTGTAAGCAAATTGTGTGTGTGTGTGTGTGTGTGTGTGTGTGTGCGTGGAGTTAGTGCTCATGTGTGCCAATGTGTCTTTTTAGTTTGGTTGCTATTCATGTTTTCTTTAGAGAGAGAGAGGGAGTTTGGTGAAGCAGGCAGGTGGGTGTTGGCCTCGGGCATCCACCTGGCTCAGCCATGTTTTTCCAAACCTACGGCTTCCAAGGACCTTTCGGCCGGTTACCGAACTCCTAGACCTTCATGAAGGGGTCTGGTGACCCAGCCTGGTGTGTGTGGGCTCTGGTGACCCAGCCTGGCATATGTAGGGTTGGTGACACAGTCTGTGAATGGGCTTGAGGGTTCTGGGAGCTCCAGACGCAGCCCTAACTCAACAATAGGCACAGTCAGTGCAGGATTACCGGTAGGTAAAAGAGCCCAACAACTAGTGTGGTAGCCTAGCTTTACAACTGGTGTCACGAACAGGATTAAGAGCTAGACAGTTGGCGCTGTGAGGATTCCAGGCCTTAGCCTAGCCAGACAGGGGGACTCCTGCTGGATCAGTAGCCTCTACCCAGAGTGAGACCATCTGTGGGATGCCATCCATGCCCCCTCTCCACCCCATCTTTGCAGGTGGGCTTGAGTTCTTGGGATGAGTTTTGCCAGGCCTTATAAATGTAAATCCTCAAGAGGTGCTTCCAATAAGAAAAACCAACAGCTGCTTTTGAGAATTCCTGGAGTGTCCTGAGCCCATGGGGGAAGGACTTCCCTTCACTCGTGCAGAGAAACAAAAGTTCACTGTTATCCCTAGATTCCAAGATGGTGAGCCTGGATGGGGAGGCTGCCCCTGCCCTCGCATGGCCCCCGGGGTGTCCTGGCTGCAGGTAGGGTGGCTGATCCAGGGGAGAGGAACTCAGAGGGCTCCCTGTACCCAGAGGTCACCATCCACGGCTTCCCCGTGCTTCTCTTTCCAGCTCTCCCAGGGCTGAAGGGCAGCTGGCATCAGGGCTTATGAACGCTGAGCCCTGCGGCTGGTCATGCTTCTCTTAGAGATCTCTGATCCTGCTATTCCTCTCGGAGCCTCATGACTACCTTTCTCAGGCTCCACCCTGTTCCTCCCTGACAGTGGTGAGAAATGGAACACTCTGAGAAAGAAAAGTGGCCCAGGCAATCTGAGGCCTGTGATGTCTGCTAAACTTATCAGGCTCAGAGAGATCTGCACATGGGGCTTCGGTCATGTGTCCCTCACCCCTGTCTGGGATAATTGCTAAATTGCATGTTTTGGCAACTGTTTCCAGACTAGTTGCCACCCCAATGGGTATAAACTACCCAAATGTTATCACAAGTCATACAGTACGAGCCTGATCTTTCCTTTGTTGCAAGGCTCTTGGAATTTATGCCACAAAGAGCAATTTATAGCTGATCAGTAGCTCGTGTTTTAGTAAACCAATGTAAACCCTTGAGAAACAACTTTGGAACTGCCCCTTAACTTCTCCCTTTTTCACTTTAAAAATTTGCTTTATAGCTGCTGCCAGGCAGAGCACATTTTCAAGGCAACTGGAGTTGGTGTTTCCCAGGTTGCAATCCTCAAATTTGACCCAAATAAACTCTTTGTTTTCTATTTTTGCTTCAGTCTCTTCCCTCGGCTCTCTTGTGTTTTTATGCTGTCCCGTAACACCCAGCACAGTGCTGGGCTCAGCAATACCTGTGGATGAATCCCGAAGACCTGCAGCTGTTGCAGGGCAGGGCCTGGGGACTGAGGACCACTGTGAGGCCAGTTTCTCAAAGTCTAGTCCTCAGACCTAGTCTAGTCGGCACAATCATGGAGTGAGTGTGGGGGCTGTTAGAAAGACCGGTTTTAGCACCCTCTGCAGACCTCCAGAATCTAAATTTCTCAGGGAAATTCTTGGAAATCTGTGTATCTAGAAGCACCCCCTTCCCCAGGCTGGCCAGCACAGTAAAGCTTAAGAACTTCTCTCTGTACCAATCCTGATCTCATTTATTATTCTTTTTATGAACATAATTTGCTTTTTTTCAACCTTTTGTGACTTCTGAAAATGAAACCTGAAGCAGAGGGATGCACTTACATAAGAAATGTCACCTGTGGCCTTAATTGGCAAGTTTGGATTGCCTTTTTTATCAGGGGATTTGAAGGAAGTCAGCCTTTGATCACCAGGCTGCCTCTATCTAAAAGCACCTCCCCAACTTTTCCTAAAACAGGCCTGGTGCTGTAGGGGCTGTGCTGTTGGAGTCCTTTAGCACAGAGGCGGGGAAAGCAAACATCTCCATGTTCGCTGAGGGAGCAGGAGTGGAAGTCATTGGTGTTTCCTGTCACAGGGAAGATGCTGACGCCCAGGATATGTGTGAAGGGCCGATGGGGATGACATGACCATGATGTCAGGAGAAGCACCAAGAACCCTTAACTCTGCTCACCCCATGGTCTTCTCAGCCCCCTCAGAGCTTCTCCTGCATGAATAATGCAGTGTGTGCTGGTGAAGCCGCTCACTGAAAAGGGAAAAAACCTTGATTTATAGCATTGGCTAATTCCTGTAGTGTAAATACTCCGCCCATGGCAGATTTCAAGTGACCAACAGTTTCAAAGCTTGTTCATACAAATCTTTTTTTTTCTTTTTTCCCACCCACATTTTTTTAAAATTTTAACATTTATTTGTATATATTTGTGGGGTATGGTATGATGTTTCAATACGTGCAAATACTGCACGATGATTCCTTAAGGTAGATAGTGTAGTTTTGTATCCCTTAGTCCACCACTTTTCCTTCTCTCCTGTCCCCTCACCTCTGGTGACCATTATTCTACTTTTCTATGAGAAGCACATTTCTTTAGATTCCACATGAGTGATATCATGTGGTATTTGTCTTTTCTGTGCCTGACTTACTTCATTTAACAGATGGTTTCCAGTTCCATCCATGTTGCTGCAAATGATAGGATATCATTTTTTAAAATAGCTGAGTAGTATTCCATCGTGTATATATACCACAATTTTTTGTCCTTTCATCTGTTGATGAGCATTTAGGTTGATTCCATCTCTTGGCTATTGTAAATAGTGCTATGATGAACATGGGAGTGCAGGTGTCTTTTTGATATGTTGATTTCATGTCCTTTGCCACCCACAAATTTAATCCTTTTTCTATCTTAACTAAGCACTTATCACACACTGTGGCCATAACTTTTGCAGTTTGAGGTGGTTCACACAAGTCTTCAGTATTTAGTCATCAGCTCCTGCAAATCAGGAGGCGACAAATCCAGCACCTAATCATCTCAGAAAACCCCCATGTCACACCCAGGGTGAATGTCACTTTCAACTTCTCAGTCAGAAGGAGAAGTGGCTGAAGGATGCCCAAATGGTTATGACTCAGTCTCATAATGGTAAATGTGGAGGGACAGGATAATGGGGGTGACTTTTTGTCTGCCAAATCGGAGATGAGTCTACATTTCTCAATCTTGGTGTCTCATCTCTCCAGGGTGGGGAAGTTGGAGGGAGCCCTGTGGAGCTTCTTACACGCAGTCCCTGCAGCGCTCACCCTGAGGCCTCACAAGGTTCTCTCCTTTAAAATCCTGTGGCAAAGAACAGAAAGCTCCGTCCCTAACTGGATAAGTTTTAAATGGCAGCTTTGGTAGCCATCTGGATTTTGGGTTCTACCTTTTGTCTTAGGTGGTGCTAAAATGGACTCTTGCTTAGAAGCTGGCTTCAGGAAGATTCTCTATCCAAACCCAAAGGCTAACAGCCCATTTCGATCTTTTCCTGATTTTTAGGGAACAAGGAGAGAGTGTGGGGTAGGTAGTTCTCAAAAAGCTGAGCACAACCAAATCTGCCCACAGCCTGTGACAGCAAAGATCACACAACTCTTCCTTCTCCTTTAGGGCCTGAGGATGGTGAGGACTAAGGGGAGCATGGGGACCTATTTTTCCTCCCTAAACACTGGGCAGCCAGTTGCATTTTCAGATCTGAAACCCACCCACATGGCTGCAGTTTCTGTTCTTCTGCCCTTCTGGGTGTGCTTCTGGCTGTGCTTCTGGCTGGAGGTGATTTTGTGAAGTGGAATTTGCCCTGGGCCTGGGAGTCCTCCTCAGAGAGTCCAGTCTGACAGCCCCAACCCATAGCCCTCCCATGGGCATTTGGGCTGCTCAAATCCTGGCAGGTATACAGCACAGGAGAATCGGGTTTTATCCTGGTCTCAGCCAGGGAAGTCAGTTAAAGAAAAAAATCTCATTGGAAATGGCCTTGAATCTGGAGTATTTCTAGTATTTGCATCACTCAAAGTCAGTCACTTAACAAATATTGTTGAAGGCCTACTAGATATGACACACTGGGAGACATTGGTGAGCAGAGTGGAGTCCCCACCCTCCTGGAGCTTACAGTTTAACCTACAGGCAAGACAGTCCCTGCACAAATACTTTCAGGTACTTCAGTCATGACCAGGGTGCGAAGTGCTTTGAAGGAGAAGCACAAGGTTACAATGGGAGAATAAAACAGGGAAGCCTCAAGCAGACTCAAGGATCCGCAGAAGTTCCTTTGAGGAAGCGAGGCTGGGCTGAGTCCCGAGGGACGATTCACAGGCAGTGGAACGTAGTAAGGTTGGAAGGAAGAGCCTCCAATGCACAGACAATTTATGCTTCAGAAACATTCTCTTCCTGAAGATAAGTTAGGGAATTTAGATAGTAACTTTGCTTCATATATAGTGTGTTGGAGAATATTGTTGGAAGAGCAGTAAAAGGGTACTTCAGAAAGTTCATGGAAAAATAGAATTAAAAGATAATACAAATCTTTCCATGCACTCTTTGAAGTATCCTTGCACATCACGTGGAGCCTGGCTCCCTGATGACCACAGGACTTCCATACCAGCCCTGGATTGCCTATCCCCAGACATCTTTTATATTAGGAAGAAATAAAGATCAATTTTTTAAAAATACTCTATTATTTTGACATTTTCTGTCATACACACAGCCAAATGCATTCCTATTACACAGCTTCCTTTCAGCCTAATGAAAAGATCATTGTCCTGTACTATACGCAAATCACCTATTTTATAGAAAAGTCTGTGATAATAATACCGATTTTCCCAGCCCTCTCCCCCCTCCCTGATCGCCGCATCCTCCCCCCAGCCCCCTGCCCCTCCTCTCTGTCCTGACTCCCACACCAGTGCTAGGACTCACCTCAGTGCTCCTGCCTCCAGGAACGACCGAAGCTCCCAGCCCAAAGGATCTCTGAGCTCCTGCTACCTTCCCTTAGTGGCTGTCCTGGCAGGCATCCTGCTGCAGAGAGTCACACCAAGTCCAGCGAGGCAGCTGAGCTGTTCTTCCCTGCCCCTTCTTAGTCTTCCCAAGAGAGTGTGGAGAGTTCGAATAATCAGGCAAAGCCGAGAAAATGCAGTTTGGAGAAACCATGAGAATGATTAGAGGTGCTTTAACTGGAGCACCCCGCATTGGGGTTTTCAAGCTGCACAGGCTGTGATGGGTCTCTTTTCCCAGCCTTTGGCTAATAGAGCCCATGAGGTCAGATTCAAAGGGAGGCAGCCAGCATGTCTGGGTACAAACTTTTGGGGCTGGCTGGGGTGAATACAGACCTCGGCCTGCTGGCTTTGGGCGGGACGAGGCCGGGTATGGGTTGAATTATGTCCAACCCTACCACCACCACCGCCACCAAATGTTGATGTCTTAAACCCTGGTACCTCAGAATATGACCTTATTTGGAGATAGGATTTTTATAGAGCAATCAAGTTAAAATGTGGTCTTTAGGGTCAGTCCTAATCTAATCTAACTCATGTTCTTATAAAAAAAGGGAAATTTGGAGGCAGACACTCACACAGGGAGAAAACCATGTGAAGATAAAGGCAAAGATCAAGATGATGCATCTACAAGTCACAGAATGCCAGGCATTGCCAGCAAACTACCAGGAGCCAGGAGAGGCATGGAACGGTCTCTCCCTCAGCCCTTGGAAGGAATCAGCCCTGCCAACACCTTGGTCTCGGGCTTCAAGCCTCTAGAACTGTGAGACAACAAATTTTTGTTATTTAAGCCACCCAGTTTGTGGTAATATGCTATGACAGCCCTAGCAAACTAATTGCAAGGCTCCTCAAGTATCCTTGCATTAATTTGGTGCAAGAGGAGTGTGGTGACAGCCACTGGTCTTGAACGATTGCCCTACCACCTCATGTTGGGGCATGAAGGCGTGGAGAACAGCTGGCCGCCCACATTTTTCTCATGCTGATGGAAAGTAAAAGAAGCACACAAATAGCCTCACAACCTCCAAGGCTGCCTGCCTGTGAGAATCGGGTGCTTGTCTCTCAGAGAGTCTGTTTGCACCAATAATAACAATATAAATAGTGCTTATGATGTGCCAGAAACTTCTAAATGCATTAATACTCTAACTCCTTTAGTTATTATAACAGATGAGGAAACTGAGGCAAGAGAGGTTAAGCAGCTAGTAAGTAGAGAAGGTGGGATTTGAACCCAAGCAGGCTGCCTCCAGAGTTCATGTACTTAACCACTGCATTTTTAAGTTTGTGAGTTGGAAGTTGGGCTCAATCCATATACTTCTGTGTTGGACACAGTAGTTCCTGACTGAGGTTGGTGTGCTGAGTGAAAGTCCACTCCCAAACTGTGTTGTTTGCCACAGTCTGTGTGTGTGTGTCTGTGTGCGTGTGTATTTTATCCCCCTGTGCATGTCTATCACTGGCAGCCACCCAGATAAGACTACCTTATAATACATCAGAAACCTCAAAGCAGCAGGTTCCCTTCTCTTCCCATGTTCATTTTCTAGAACTCTTATCTGGCCAGGCCAGGCTAGGAGTCTTGCCTGGTTATTCTTCTCAACAGAGGATCCCAAAGAATCCTCTCTCCTCCTGCAGGCAGCTAGTGGCATCCTGAGAGAGAACAAATGCTTCAGAGGGACCTTTTCTACTCACCTCCTGGGAGTCACGTTAAACAAGGACACTTCCCAGGAAGCTGGGCAAGGTCTGTCTGTGAATATCTACATCTACCTATTATCGATCTCATCTTTTTTTTTTTTTTTTTCCTTTTCTTGGCAAAAAAATCAGTGTCTAGGTGGGTAGGAATCCTTCAAGTTGTGCGTAGTCTTTGCAGAGCCAAACTGAAGCCCTTTTCTGTTGAATGATTCTTGTATGTGACAGACATAACCTGAGAAAACTTTGCATGTGATCTCCCCTGCCCAAGTCCCCCAACAACTTTGCTTTCCACTTGGGGGATTGGAAGGCTGGAGGAATGGGGGAAGAAGGTCAAAGGACATTCAAAGGTTCTGCAGAAGCAGACCACTGGGCTGGGCTGCCACCAGCTGGCTCGTCCCACCTGTCCGTTTTACCTGTCTTGTCTCCTGACAGTCTAAGCTGAGGCTGCTTTGAGCACACGGGGCATTCTGTGGAGCAGAAGCGAGTTCTCAGTTGCTGCTAAGCATCTGCACCACTTCTTCTGTGATTGTTCCTCATTTTTACTATTTATTCCTTACGATAAGCAGATGTTAGCCCCATTTTTAAGAGACTGAATCTGAGGCCCAAAAATTTACCCTGGGGAACCTGAAAAAGAGGCTTGAAACCTGGGGTACAGCAATTCTGAAAAGTCCATTCTGTGCCCATGAGCCACACGCCATCAATTACAAAGGTCCCAGAAGTTTGTGCTAAGTAGGTAAAGAGAATGTTTCCTGGATAAGGAAATTTGTATTTTCTTTCTTGTTTATTCAACAATAATTCTTTGGGTGGATTTTCTAGACTTGGCTAAAAGAAGATGATAATGATAATGAGGCAAATATATGTGAAAGTGTTGGTAAGCCATCTGCAGGTTATTTATTGATGCCTACGCTGTGTTAGGTTTGTGAAGACTGTAAACATGAGCCTTGCTTCTAAATTAGAAGGTGAAATTAAATTCATGTGCATCAAATTGACAACTGATATTTCTCTAAACTCAAAGTGGCTTTATTCAGGATTTGCTGCTCATAGAGACCCTTCCAATTGTTTCAAGAAAAATAGGGATTTATTGTAAGAATCCATGTGGTCAGGGCTGGAATTAATTGAGACAGCCCTGGCGAACCCTCCCTATCTTTCTCCTGGAAGGCCCAGCCCCTGCCTCATGGCATCTCTGCTCTCTCTGGGCATCTGTTCCCTGCTCCTCTTTCTAATGACACGTCCTCCGCTCATTCAGCTTCAGTTTTCTCCTAATCTCAACTTACACATGACTTCCACCTGCCAGGATTCTGTCTCCACCTCAAGGCACCCTTTCAGCTTCTACAATCACCCCGGGTGGTATATTCTTTCTTTATTTGGTAGTTCCAATCCCTAAGACAGGCTGATTGTTCCAGCTCCTAAGCCTCTGTGAGCCCATATTTTGGCTACTTATGGGTCACTTGCCCATGGTGACAGTGCAGTCAGGTGTGGCCAGGAGTAGTGGATCACAAGACCACCTAAAGGGCTATGGGCAGGTAGACACATAAAACAATTCCAGAGTGGGGGTTTATTTTAGCCCATTTCTGTTGCTTATAACAAAATAGATGGAACTGGGTATTTTGAAAAGAAAACAAAATTTATTCCTTACGGTTTCAGAGGCTAGCAAGTCCAAAGTCCAGGAAACCCATCTAGTGAAGGCTTTCCTTGGTGGTGACTTCAGTGACAGCAGGGTATCACGTTAGGAAATGGCAGAGCAGAGAGAACAGAGAGAGCAAAGAAACCAACCTCCTCATTCACTCTCCTTTAGAGCCCTCAGAACCGCACCCCTGTCCACAATTTTTAATGCATTCACTACTACACGGTCCTACAATCTAATCACCTCTTCAAGGCCCCACCTTTCAATTACCATAATAGGATTTCCCACCCCCTTAATAGTCACAGTGAGGGCTAAGTTTCTAATATTGTGGGATGCAATTCAAGCTTCAGTGAGTCTTAGGGACACATACGGCAATCCACTACAGGGTTATTGGTTACAAAGTCAACTAAAGGCCATAGAAAAGAGAAATCACTTAGCCAGAGAGACTAAGCTTCATAGGGCAGTGAGATGGCCAGAGTTTCAACACATGGCATCTGAGTCATGTGAAAGAAGAGGAAGCTGATATACAGGAATGAGTATGGCGGTAGATTGTTGTAGTGTTTATAATTATTTGTTTCCCTTCCCTGTGGAAAAATTCTACATCCCTCGCTAGATGACATCAGTCTTGGACATGTGAAGCTTTTACCAATGAAATGTGAGTGGAAGGGACATACGTAATTTCTAGGCAAAAGCTTTGATAACCATTGCGTGGGTCACCATGTTCTCTTTCCCCTCAGCCATGAGAACAACACTGTCCCAAATAGAGTCTGCTCCATCAGCGTGGGTCCCAGAATGAATACAACCTGGAGCAGAGCCAAAGCCAGTCCATGATGGATATACAATGTCAATATGTAGACCTTCATTGTGTTAAGCCACTGAGATTTGGAAGCTGTTCGTTACTATAGTGTAACCTAGCCTATCCTGACTAAAACGAAGTTGTGTCTTTAGAATATCAGAAGGGAGAGAAGGATGGAGTTGAATCAGTGATGAGAAATTGGGACAGGAATCCAGATGTCAGGAAAAGAAGACTTGAAGCAGAGTGGCAAGAGAAGATCTGGAAAAAACGAGGAGACTTCAAGAGCCATTTTGAAGGAAGGTATACCAGGTTTGGTAACAGGTTGTGTATTATTTTGCTCTGGCTGCCATAACAAAGTACTATGGATTGTGTGGCTTAAACAACAGACGTTTATTTTCTCACAGTTCTAGAGGCTGGAAGTCCAAGATCAAGGTGCCCGCAGAGTTGGTTTCTGGTGAGTCCTTTCTTCCTGGCTTGCACATGGCCACCTTCTCACTGTGTCTTCACATGGCCTTTCTTCTGTGTGTGCACAGAAAGAGAGAGACAGGTCTCTGGTGAATCTTCTCTTCTTGTAAGGACACAAGTCCTATTGGATTAGGGTGCCACCCTTATGACCTCATTTGACTTTACCCCCTTAAAGACCCTGTCTCTAAACACAGTCATCACATTGGGGGTTAGGGCTTCAACATATGGATTTTGGTGAGACACAATTCAGTCTATAACAAGTTGAAATAGGGAATGAAGGAGAGTAAAGTGTGAAAAAAATTCCTATTTTCTTCCTTGTCAGAGTTGGGAGTTGGGACCATTTTGAGGAAAAGATTTGCTTTTAGACACATTGAGTCTAAGGTGGGATGGACATGTAGCTGGTGACTTCCTGCGGGCAGTTGGGATTGGGCTCAGGGCTAGAGAGAGAGATCAGAGATCCATCAGCAGTGGGTGAGAGGTGGGTCAGGGAGTCTATGAAAACTTTTTTTGGGGGGTTTGTAAATATAACGGGTTATGAGAAATGAAACACAGAACCCTTGAGGAGAGAAGGCCAGGAAGGGGACCAGCATACTACATGGATGGGAGAGGAGGGAATAAAAGAATGTTCTTCCAGCAGCAGCACTCCACTGCCGTGGAGGTCCCAGGACAAGTCATTCTGCCCACCTGAGACCTCTTTTCATCTGGTAGAGCAGGGCTGTCAGGGAGTTCGGTCCAGGATGAGGTCCATGTGGTATGGGGCACATGGGACAGCCCCTTGACTGACACTGATCATTGGGCTATTAATTTGGTAGATCAGGCATAATTAAGTGCAATCCAGAGATTATTTCTTTTTCAGTGTTCAAACCTTATTCATATACATCCTCTCATTAAAGTCTCACCTGAAAAACTCATGAGGTAGCTGTTATCTCCTTTATAGAGCAGATGAAACAGGATCAGAGAAGCTAAGGAACTTTTTTGAGGTGAACAGCTAGCTAGTAAGTGACTGAGGCAGGACTAGAATTGTGTGCTTATATTAGTCCGTTTCCATTGCTTGTAACAAAATACCTGTTACTGGCTAATTTATAAGAAAATGAAATTTATTGCCTACTGTTTTGGAGGCTGGGAAGTCCAAAGTCCAAACATATCTGGTGAAGGCCTTGGTGGTGGTAACAGTGGCACAGAGGTCTCACATGGCAGAACAGTGGAGCACAGCAAGAGCTCTCCTGTTAAAGCCCTCAGAGCCTCACCCATGACTGCCATTACACCATCGAATGGATTATCCCATTTACTATGGTGTGGTCTTCACAATCTGATCACTTCTTCAAGGCCCTACCTTTCAATTACCATCATAGGACTTCCTACCCTCAACAGTTACAATAGGGGGACATTCGATCCAAGGCAATGCTCTTGTTAGCACACCACACTGCCTCTGTGTTCCACCTGAATCTTCCCTCTGAGAAGACCCCTACCCCCACCCCAGGACAGCTGACAGGGTTTGGCTTGAGCACAGTTCAGGGCAAGGGACGAGAAACCATGTGAAGTAATCATTTCCCAGCTCTGAGGGTCTCTTTCTTTCTTATGAGTTTAATAACAGTTTAGCCTTTGTCCTTGGAAGCTTTCCAGAAACAAGATCAAGACTATCTTCAGTCTGATGGGGAAAGCATACTTTTGCATGAAGAAAGATTTGCATTGGTTTTAAGGAAACTCCTAAAGCACATATTTGCATTTTCTTTCACTTGGATAGATCACCCAAGCACTGGCCACTCCCTGACATTTCTGTGGAATGTCTCTTTTTCTGGAATGGCCTTCCCAGATCCCTCAGATTGCAAAAGAGTACATCCAGAAGTTCCCATGGTGAAGTTCTCATGGTGGTAGGAGCGTGTGAGTAATTTTGTTTAATGTTCTTTGAGAGCGGCTGCTGCTATGTAAGAAGCACAGTAGCGCCCATTGTTCCTGTTGGCGGAAACTGACTTCTGGCTCCAATGTCTACATTTTCNTTGGATAGATCACCCAAGCACTGGCCACTCCCTGACATTTCTGTGGAATGTCTCTTTTTCTAGAATGGCCTTCCCAGATCCCTCAGATTGCAAAAGAGTACATCCAGAAGTTCCCACGGTGAAGTTCGCATGGTGGTAGGAGCGTGTGAGTAATTTTGTTTAATGTTCTTTGAGAGCGGCTGCTGCTATGTAAGAAGCGCAGTAGCGCCCATTGTTCCTGTTGGCGGAAACTGACTTCTGGCTCCAATGTCTACATTTTCTCCTACTTTCTGGTCTCCTTTAGGAGATGAATGAACAGCTGGAGAGATGAGGCTGTTGGCTCACACACAATAGGCCACAAAAGCACCTCCAGTCCTCCCCCAGCTGTCCCAGATTAAGTTGGGCCTTTTTTGTACAGTAAGACACCATGGCATTGTACAGTGAACACAACCAGCTCTCACTGTCTCTGCCTGACCTGAGGGATCCAGTCAGTCCCATCTCTCCGGATTGTCTGCTTCCAGTGTGTTCAACTGAGATCCCTCCTGAAAGGCAGGTAACAGGTGTATTCTGGTTGGCTCTTTAAAATAAGAATCTAGGAAGTTCCCCAGTGGCTCTGAATCTACCTTCAAGGGCAAGAAAAAAGCCTTAACCTAGTTTAGCTGTATTTTAGGAAACAAATGCTAGGCACCTGAAAGCCCAGGTTATGCTTCTAGCTATAGGTTTTCTGGAGAGAGAACAAGACAGAGCTCAACTTGGGGAGCATGTAAAAGTAGGAGAGAGGCCATTGCTTAAGGACCCTACAGGTCTGGGCCCTCCAATGAGTAAATCTGTCAGAAAGAACACTCATGACCATATTCTGTCGAATGTATGCATTTGTAGGATGCTTTTTGCACACGCATTTTTCAAAAGACTTCCGCTATGGAGGTGTGTGTATGGTAGACAGGACTGGACCAACATGCAGGTGAGCGGAGGTGTGGAGGATGTATCAAGTGCAGGCTCCACCTTCACTGATCACTACCTGACATTTCTACGAAATGTCTCTTTTCAGCTTCTGAAAACATCATTTGGAAACTCCATCCCAGCTGGGAAGCCAGAATCATGGGATATCACATTACTCACCTTAAGGTACTGAACAGCCACCAATGAAGAACTCGATTTCTAAAGTGTTATAAGGCTGTACATTATGCATTTTATTTGGTTAACATTTGCACTGGCCACATGCTCACAATTTCTACAAAGGAAGCTAGTGTATTTTAGGAGCCCACCAACTGGAATTCTTTCCCTTAGGCCTGGAAAGATCACTTAGTCCTGTGCCAGTGAGGCTCTTGCCCTGGGCCTCCAGGGAAGCTTTCTTTATTCTGACTGGCCAATTTCATCCCTTGAAGTGGCAAAGGACAAGGACTTCTTGGCGGGCTATGGTGGAAGGGGGATTTGCCTTTTTTTTTTCCACGTAGAAAAAATAAAACACCAAGAAAAAACCCAGTGTTTTTCTCTATTACGCCCTGGGCCTCCAGGGAAGCTTTCTTTATTCTGACTGGCCAATTTCATCCCTTGAAGTGGCGAAGGACAAGGACTTCTTGGCTGGCTATGGTGGAAGGGGGATTTGCCTTTTTTTTTTTCCACGTAGAAAAAATAAAACACCAAGAAAAAACCCAGTGTTTTTCTCTATTACTATGTAAGAAATTATTCTTAAACTTAGCAGCTTAAAACAACAAACATTTATTATCTCACAGTTTCCATGGGATAGGAATCTGGGAGTGGCTTAGCTGGTGGTTCTGACTCATGGTCCTTAGGAGGTTGCAGTTAAACTGCTGGCTGGGGCTGCAGTCATCCGAAGGTTCAACTGGGGAAGGGTCGGCTGCAAGCTCAGTCATGTGGCTGCTGGAAGGCCTTAGTCCTTTCTGGCTGTTGGCCAGAGACATCAGTTCTTCACAACCTGAGCCTCTCATAGCCTGCTTGAGCATCCTCATGATGTGGCTGCTGGCATCCCCCTGAGTGAACCAAGAGAAAGAGAGAGGAGAGAAGGAGAGCCCATGACAGAAGCCATAGTCTTTCATAACCTAATCTCAGGAGTGACATGCCATCTGCTGTATTCCATTGGCCACAAAACCCTTATCAACCCTCATCTAAGGAGAGAGGGGGCTGTGCAAGGGAGCGAACACCAGGGGACAAGGGCCCAGAGGGCCATCCTGGAGGCTGGCTGCCTCACCGCGATTCAGAAAGGAGGAGAGAGAATCACGTACTGAAAAGATAAATGGTATGAACTGGCTAATGAATGGCTCTTTTATTAATAGATGAGTGTCCTTCAAAAGTCAGCTCCTCTGGGACTTGCCTATAAAGTCAGATATTTAGACAAGCATGATCTCTAAGGTCCCAAAGGTCTGAGGTATTGGTAATTAGAGGTTGGTGAGGAGAGGAGTGAGGAAGGGGAGGAAAAGGGAGAGAGAAGAACTTGGGCCTCATGAAGCAGCCCCCAAGGCCTGAGCCCTGAGCCCTGAGCCTGCTCCAGGCCCAGATCGAGTGTGCTCCACAGCCCCAGGGTCAGTCTGGATGCCCAAATCCTGCTATTTGCTGAGTGAGGAAATGGGAATAGGAAGCTCTAATTTAATAGCTACAACCCCTTTTCCCTGAGGTTTTGAGACCTATTTCTGTCTCAAACCAGACAACCGAGGGCCTAGGGAGAGGGCTTCCCTGGTTTACAGAACTGGCATCTGTTTGTGTGTAAGTTGATGATGGTTCCTCATTGTTTAAGTGTTTCTCAGAGTATAGTTCAGTCACTCTAGCACCTGCCTTCAGGGGAGCAGTTCTTGAGACTGTCATTGCTTCTTATTTCACATCCTGCCCAGACCTTTCAAATCTTCTGCCCACGGATGACTGGGATCTGCTGGACCTTGCAGAACATGTTATTCAATAGGCATGGGGGATCAGTGTTAAAGTGCCCCTGGGAAATCTTTGACAGGGCTGCTCCTGCTTGTGAGCTGCCTGCTGAAAGGGCAGGGCCAGGCTCTGCTCAGTCACCTCACTTTTCTTTTTCTGGGTTCAGCACAGGGAAATAGCAGCTCCCCAGAACCAGAGATGTATGGAATTTTGCAATTTTTGAGGTGAACGACTTGTTCTCAGAGATGAGTAATCTACTTCAGTAACCATCTTGAGCAGTCCCAGGAAGCCCCAAGGCCTTATGATTACCCGTGTAATTTCTTGGCATGGTTGGTGATGCCTGAGTCATCCCAAGAAACATCCTGGGTGTTTATTCCCAAATGCTGAGATTTGTTCCTCAAGTTCTGAGCTGCTCCTTCAGGAAAGCTTCCAGTTTTATGGTTTTCATTAAAAAACAATAACCTTCAACTGCTTCAGGAAGACCCCAGGCTGAGGGAGGAGATATCCAAGATGGCCAGACCCTTAAGAAGACCCATTAACACCTCTGCAGGGAGAGCTGGGGTGGAACAGTGAGAAGAGGAACTTGGGTCCTGTGGTTGAGCCAAAAAGACTAAGTCCTAAATCCTCAGCAAGGTTTCCTTCTGAGAAAAATTAAAGAAGCCCACTTGGAAAGAAAGAGGATTATCTAAACAGCCAGCTGAGATCAGTGCTTGCATTCTGCTACACTGAGAACACCGTAACATTTCAGACACAAGGTCTGTGGCTGTCTACTGTCATCCGAACTGACCTAGGGTGAAATAAAAGGTGGCTTTCATGTTATGAGTCATAAGGCTCTGTCAACAAGACCAGAGTTAGTTACCCTAGTGAAGACCCATGTGCCAACCCCGAATTATTCAGGAGCCTTAGTTCCCTAGGACTGGACTTCTCATCTGGCCAAGCTCCTCCCAGGATTTTACACTCACCTTCCCTCTTTCTTCCCTTCCTTTCTCTTCTCTTCCCTTCCCTGCTTTGGTCTCAAAAGGACATTAAGTGACCCCAGATTTGGGAGTTCAGAACATTCTTACAACCAGAATTCAAGAGACCTTAAAGGTTATCGAGTTCAACCTCTCCCCTAATTCAGAAATCTTCAAAAGTCTGGCCTGGGACAGACACTTTTATGATAGGGAGGACACTATTGCACACAGCAATTCATTCCTTTTGGATGATTCTATTATCATAGAACCTATATTGACTTTCTTATCCTGAAATCTGCCTCTTTGAAACTTGCTCATGTTGACTCTTACTTTGCCTTCTAGAAGAAACTAGAATACAGCTCCTCCTTCTCTATAGCAGCTTTTCAGATGTTTGAAGAAAATTGCTATGAGGCAGGGTGATGTTGTAGCCAAAGCATAAAATCTGGATCTTGGTTGAATTCCAGATCTGTTACTGTTGAGTGCTGAGTGTTGAGAAAGTCCTGTAAGCTCATCTGCAAGTAGAGGTCATAGCCGCTGTGCACTGTTGTGTGCTGGAGCCAGCTGCCGAGTGCGTCTCCCTGCCTGCATTCGGTGATCTCACATCAGTCACATGGAATCGGCGCTGTAGGAATATTTACACCGCAGAGTTTGCCACGAATGAGGGCTTTTTGTTTGGTTTTTGTTTCACCAGCACACCACTAACCACGTCTCAGTTTAGTTGAAAGGGCCAAATAAGTTAGTGCCAGTAAGCGTCGTTTGTGAACTGTAAAGACTATAGAAATAAGAGATATTAGTTATTCGATAGACTGCCACAAAATAGTCCCCAGTCAGTCACCCTCTTGAACTTGCACTTTTGTGTGGTCACTTTCCATGTTGTACTTGGGCTGGTCTTGTGACCTGCCTGGTCCAGTAGAATGCGACTGAAATCTGGGCCCGGGCATTAAGAGCCTGCAGCAGCCACTTTTACTGTCTCACTGCCCTGAGAAGCTATGAAGCCTGGGCTAGCCTCCCTGAGGATGAGAAGCCATGTGCAGAAGGAGGATGAGAGAACACAAGGAGACAGGTGCAGCCGATCGCCAGACGCTCCAACCATCTCAACTGAGGTGGCAGACACATGAGAGAAGCCATAGTGGCTTTTCCAGCCCCGGTTGACCAGCCAGCTGGCTCCAAATGTGTCAGCGAGCCCAGGCCACGCCACTGCACAAATGGGGCAGAAGCTCCCCAGCCCAGATTGCAGAATGGTGAGCAAATGAATGGTTACTGTTGGTTTAAGAAACTGTTTCAGGTGCAGTTTGTACACAATGATAGATGACTATCACAGTTATTATCAGGCCCCTTTAGTGTTCTCTTGTCCACGTTAAACTTTTCCAGACCCCTGAATAGCATCCTGGTGTTCCTCTGGATGGGCTCCATTCACCAGTCCCGGATGCATATGGTGCTCTCCCACAGTGCTCTGTCTGTGCAGAGGCTGAGGGACATCTGCCCTCGTGTTCTGGATCCTAGATGATTATTGCAGTCAGAGGGTGAGCCAAAGCTTTTGGCACTCACAGCTCCCTCTGTGAGCTCATCCTAAGCCTTTCCAGTTAACTCAAACCCCCCGGGCTGCGAAACTGAGCCCTCCCATCCTGACATCTTTTTAAAAATCTAGGCACAAGGTTTATAGTCACCACCATTAAACTTATCTTTTCACTTTCAACTTATTATTTCGGTCTTTGAAAATCCGGACTCCAATTTGATTTTAAACTTTGCAACTATAGAATTTCCTCACATGAACACATTCATCCCCATACCCAAATGCACATCCATCTGGACTTACCCACATCTGAACACACACAAATACACATGCACGTGGCAAAAGGCAGAAACTCATTTCTGTTTTCATAGCAGCTCTGGTGTCTTCCTAAGTCACGTCCCTTCGTGGTCAGCCTTCTGCCTTCCTTCCCAGCCTCACCCCCTTGTCACTCCCTGTTTCTGTAGCAGAAATCACAGCTCTAGTGACTTAATCAAGTAGAGTTTACTTCTCTCAGGTAATAAGAAGCTCAGGGGTAAGGAGTCCAGGACTAGAATAAAGGTCCCATGATGCCATCAGAAATCAGGCTGCTTGTCTTCCCATTCCACCGTCCTTTGCACATCCTCATGATTTCAAGATGTCTGTTGCAGCCCTGAATGTTGCATACGTGATCCAGGCAGGAATGAGACAGGAAGGGAAAAGGGACAAAAGAAAAAGGCCAGTGCCAATTGTTTCTGTAGCAGAAATCACAGCTCTAGTGACTTAATCAAGTAGAGTTTACTTCTCTCAGGTAACAAGAAGCTCAGGGGTAAGGAGTCCAGGACTAGAATAAAGGTCCCATGATGCCATCAGAGATCAGGCTGCTTGTCTTCCCATTCCACCGTCCTTTGCACATCCTCATGATTTCAAGATGTCTGTTGCAGCCCTGAATGTTGCATATGTGATCCAGGCAGGAATGAGACAGGAAGGGAAAAGGGACAAAAGAAAAAGGCCAGTGCCAATGAGTCTGTTCCCTTTTATTCAGAAAGTAACAGCTTTCCTGGAGACCCTGTCCAAGAACTGGGTCGCATGTTGACCTCAGCTGTTAGGGAATCTGAGGAAGTGAATATTTGTAACTGGGCACATTGCCACCCTGAAAAATATAACTGAGGTTCTGTTAATAAAAAAGAAATTGAGAATGAATAATGAATGAGGAACTAGTAGCACATTTTCCCACACATATTACAAGTGGTTGTCTTTGCATACCCAGATACATGCCACGTTTATTGAAAAAGGTTATAGAAAATGAGGATATGTGGTAAATTGCAAAAAATAGCCACAAATTCCTCCCATTCCTATGTAAACAATTCTTTCCATGTGACTTTGACATTCTTCCCATCAAGAGTCTATTTCTCTACCTCTTGAATCCAGGCTGGACTTCTGACTTCCGTTGACCAATAAGTAGAATGTCACAAAAGTGATGTTGTGTGACTTCCTGGCTCACACCTCAAGAGGCCTTTCAGTTCCCACTCTCACCCTCTTAGAACCTAGTGCTACATGTGAAGAATCCTAGAACAGCATTTTTGTTTTGTTTTTTTCGTGACCCGTAAGGGGATCACAACCCTTGGTGTGGTGTCGCCCACACCGCGCTCAGCCAGTGAGCGCACCGGCCATTGCTATATAGGATCTGAACCCGCGGTGGGAGCATCGCTGCGCTCCCAGCGCCGCACTCTCCGGAGTGCGCCGCGGGGTCGGCCCTAGAACAGCCTTTTGAGATGAGAGACCACATGGAGAAAGAAGCCCAGCTAACAGCCAGCTCTGACCACTGTACATGTGAGTGAGGCTGTCTTAGACAACCCAGCCCCATGCGAGCCTCTAGATGACAGTACCTGCATAAGTAATCCCAGGAAAATCACCCTGCTGAGCCCCAATGGCTGGCCCACAGAGTCATGAGCAAATAAAACAGTTGTTGTGTTAAAACTCTAAGTTTTGGCATGGATAATGAAATAGATCATTCCTTTGTGGAATGCAAGCAGAGTGGGTGATATTTGTGCTGGTGGTGGAGCTTGGACTGACCCAGGTCTGGTTTTCAAACTCTGCTTCTAGAAGCCTGGCTTGGAGAGCAGCAGGGAGGATAAACTAACTGCTCTCCAAGCCCTTGCCCTCCTCCCTCCCTCCAGGGCAGTTGCCTGTATCCATTTTGCATGTTTGGATTTTGCATAAGATTTTATTTTTAAAGAAAGATTGAAAACCACTCAACTGGATCATCTCTAAGTTTCCTTTAACTCTAAAATATTCAGTGGCCATAGAATTTTACCTGTTTGGGTAGTTGCATTTCCCCTGCCCCATATCTCTCTGTTTCTTTTCCTTCACGTTTCATCTCATTCACCAGCAGCACATTTCATCATGAGAGCACTTGGTACTCCTTCAATCACTTGCACGGATTCCACCTACCCATCCACATACTTAGCACCCACCCCTCTCCATGCCCTTTGCAACCCTCCTTAACAGGGAGCCGGGCTTGTGTTTTATCCTGAAAAATCAAGGCTCAACTAGCAGAGGTGCCAGGATCTGTGTAACTCTCAGAGGGACCGACTAGATATGGTCGTGAGAGCAGAGGGCTCTGAATGCCGGCCCAATGAGAGCCAGGGTGAAAGTTAAGTCTTCAATGACTGACATTTTCTAGAGCTTTCCATGTGCCATGCATCATGCTAGATGGTTANCCTGAACCAGAATATCCTTCCCAGAGGTCATTTCAGATCTCAGATGTCTTCTAGGGAGCAGGAAGACCAGCAGATGCTATTCGGAAGCCTAGATGAACCTGAGAGTGTCATGTGTTATTGCTGTCTGCCTGGGCTCCTTTCTCTGGGGAGCCACTCCTCCCCCAGTAGATATGGTACATTGGGGTTGTCAGGCACAGTACATACCCCCAAAACCCCACCAAAAATGAGCTATCCTCAGAGACTCTCACCTGACCTGACAGTAGTGATTGGCCCAAAGGGTGGGCACATGCGGTCCCTCCATGTTACCTGTGCTGGTCATGCTCTATGTAAGTAAGTCCAGTGATTACTTCCCTAGAGTTGCAAGCCTGCACAACCGGGCAATGGGGGTACAAGAATGGGTCCTGGAGCCAGACTGCCCGGGTTCCAATTCCAATTCCATCAATTAATAGCTGTGTGAGGCCTTAGGAAAGCCACTTAACTTCTCTGGGCCTTAGTTTCTTCATTTGCAGTGCACGTAGTAAAGGAACCAAACCCACATGNAGACCCTTTTTTTTATTTCTGTTTAAATTAGGTGAGTTTATTTGTCCCTTGCGATTGAAACAATCCTGGCTAATCTAGGTGCTTTGGATCAGGGGTTGCAAATTCAAATTCCCACAGGAGTCAGGGAGGTCAAGTGTGGAAAAATCACTTTTGATAGCATGGGCACATAGAGAAACATTTCTCTACTGTACGAAAGATAGCAAGGGCAAGGTCAGTAATGTCTGGCCTCCGTGTGAGGCCATCTCAGGGGATGGCGGAGAGTGCGGAGAACTGTCCTGAGTGTGCTGTTGAAATGGCACAGGCCATTTGGCCACGAGAGCCCCATTTAGCAATATCTTCTAGTTTCATTTTTCCCCAAAGAAGCCATAAATCTGTGCCTCTCCCAACTTACAAAGTCAGATCAAAATTTTCTACAATATTGTGCAACACATCTACAGACTGAATGCATCCCAGGATTGCCGGTTATCACTGTAGCTGCTCCATTTCCAGGGTTCCTTCCAGGGAAACTAAGCTGGGCGTCCAAACAGAACCAGAGTCCTGGGACTGTAGGTCTTGTATCCAGCCTCTGACAGGGGGTTTCTGGATTTTCCTGCCCCCTGCCCCCATCAAAGCTGGCCCCAGTATAATGGGAGTCCCCATTGCCTGGTGGAACAGTCCTCCTCACCAGTGCCCTAAGCTCCTGCCCTTGACTTCCTACCCCCAGGCTGTGTTTTCCTGTGTGTGTGTGTGTGTGTGNATTTCCCCTGCCCCATATCTCTCTGTTTCTTCTCCTTCACGTTTCATCTCATTCACCAGCAGCACATTTCATCATGAGAGCACTTGGTACTCCTTCAATCACTTGCACGGATTCCACCTACCCATCCACATGCTTAGCACCCACCCCTCTCCTTGCCCTTTGCAACCCTCCTTAACAGGGAGCCGGGCTTGTGTTTTATCCTGAAAAATCAAGGCTCAACTAGCAGAGGTGCCAGGATCTGTGTAACTCTCAGAGGGACCGACTAGATATGGTCGTGAGAGCAGAGGGCTCTGAATGCCGGCCCAATGAGAGCCAGGGTGAAAGTTAAGTCTTCAATGACTGACATTTTCTAGAGCTTTCCATGTGCCATGCATCATGCTAGATGGTTACTTATCTCACCAAATTTTAACAACCCCAGAAAATAGGCCTTATCCTCTTACTTTATAGATAAAGAAACAGATTTAGAAGAGATCCTGAACCAGAATATCCTTCCCAGAGGTCATTTCAGATCTCAGATGTCTTCTAGGGAGCAGGAAGACCAGCAGATGCTATTCGGAAGCCTAGATGAACCTGAGAGTGTCATGTGTTATTGCTGTCTGCCTGGGCTCCTTTCTCTGGGGAGCCACTCCTCCCCCAGTAGATATGGTACATTGGGGTTGTCAGGCACAGTACATACCCCCAAAACCCCACCAAAAATGAGCTATCCTCAGAGACTCTCACCTGACCTGACAGTAGTGATTGGCCCAAAGGGTGGGCACATGCGGTCCCTCCATGTTACCTGTGCTGGTCATGCTCTATGTAAGTAAGTCCAGTGATTACTTCCCTAGAGTTGCAAGCCTGCACAACCGGGCAATGGGGGTACAAGAATGGGTCCTGGATGTGTGTGTGTGTGTGTGTGGCAGGACAGGTGGTTATAGTGCTGACAGATGACGCCGCCCAGCCTAAAGTGAACCCTTAGCAGTGTGATGCTCAGGTTCTGCTTGGGTTTTTATAGCTCATGTGAGCTGGAACCTGGGTACCCATGACCTGCAGCAGGAGTGCTAATGCCCAATCAGGCAAGTAGAAGGAGGTCTTCTAGAAGTCTCTGAGGGCAGGCCTGTGGTGGCAGCCAAGACCAAGCCCTCTGTCTTCTTAAGTCTTTGGCCCTGATCTGCTGAAGCGTGGCTGCCTAAAACAGCACAAAGTAAGAGGAAATGTTGACTTTCATGTGGGAGCAGCAAGTAGGGATTTGGGCTCGCTTTGGAAGGCTCTGTTCCTCCACTCTTCTGCAAATTAGCAGGAGGAACCCCTGTGATGCTCCAGCTTTTGTTGATGCAGAAGGAAACAACCATGAGGTAATTCTCTGAGAAAACTCCAAGGGAGGTTAGGAGTTATTTCTAGGTGAAAATGAAAAGAGATCCTCAGACTTGTTCAGAATGAAATGAGGTGGGAGATGAAGCGAAGGCAGAAAGCAGTAAACACCCCCGACTCTGTTTGAAGAACCTGAAGAGGGAACTAGAGGGTCTTCCCTCAGGGGCCCAGCAGCAGCTCCGTCCAAGGCATACATGTTTCCACTTCATTCACCTGGGGACTCTGGGGAGGTGTGGCCCGGTGAGCAGCCTCACCAAGACTATCTTCCTCTTATTTATCAAGCTAAAGAGTTTCTGGGATTCCAAAGGAGATTTGCAAAAACTGAGCCCAGTAGAGAGAGCTTAAGGCTACATTTGGAACTCTCTAAGGCTTTGCCTTAACTCAGAATCAGCAAGGACAACTGCACCTGGGCCGCAGGCTGTCCTCTGCCCCCTTTTCTCATCTTGATCTGTCTTATCACACAGAGCCTGACATCAGTAGGTGCTCAAAGAACACTGCTGAATTGAACTGGAGTAAGACACACAGGAAATGAATTCATCCATGCTTTCAATAAGTGCTTGTGTGAGAGGTGTCGGGCCCCCACGTGAGGGCAACTCCTGGAGTGATGCCACATGGTCCAGCACCGGCTTTGTGGCCCTGCTTAACTGGAGCAGGGATGCTGGGCTCAGGGCAAACTGGAAAATTGAAGATAGGGCCTAAGGGACATAAAATCTTGTTGCTGCTGATGATATAGCTTCACATGGGATGTAGGCACAGTCAGAAAAGTTAAGCCCACCACCTGCCACAATTGTATGTATGTATGTATGTATTATTTATTTATTTATTTATTTATTTTTCTTTCTTTCTTTTAGTCGTTTTCTTTGCTTTTCTTTTTAAAAATCTTATTTGTTTCTTTTTTAAAATTAAAAAAAAAGTTTTTTTGGATTATTTTGTTGTTGTTCTTACCTGCCATGACTTTAGGGGATTTCAGAGTCTAGGTGGATGAGCCAGCCAACAATGTAGAGTCTTAATTCCTTGACGTCTGTTATCCATGATATTTGCCTGCTTTGTATCACAGTCATCCTCTCCCTGGGCCTCAGCCTGCTTTCTCCTTGAACTTTACCATCTCATTTTCTAACCCCCGTCTTCCGTTCTGCTAGCTTTCTCTGCTTTTTCAGACTACCAATCCCCGTCCCTGGTCCTTTCATTTCTGCCCTGTGACTCTTCCCCACCCTCTATGACTCCACACCTGATATGAATGTGAGGACAGGTGGATCGTTGGGACTGCACCCCATGTCTTACCCTTTGCCTCAGTCTGTTCATGCTGCTATAACAAAATACCACAGACTGGGTAATTTATAAAGAACAGAAATTAATTTTCTCACAGTTCTGGGAAGTCCAAGATCAAGGTGCTGGCAGATCCTGTGTCTGATGAGTGTCTGTTCCTCCTCCAGGGCTTTCTTGCTGTGTCCTCACATGGCAGAAGAGGGGAAGGGCAAAAGGGCCAACAGCCCTGTACCTCGTTCGTGAGGTCATTATCCAACTCGTCAGGGCTCCACCATCAGGACCTATCACCTCCTAAAGGCCTCACTTCTTAATACTATCACATTGGCAATCAGGTTTCAACCTATCAATTTTGGGGAGGACACAATCCAATCCTACCCCTATACCTACCAGGGAAGTCTCACACACAGATTCCTGGTTTCCAACTTCAGCTGAGTCCTCAGATCCTTTAAAATGGCCAGTGGCACTTGGAAGGAGGGACCTGAGATGAGGATTCGAGGATGAGAGCAGAGTGGAGGAGGGATGAGCTCGGCGAGGTGTGGGAGGTAGGGGGGGTGGTCTCAACGTGGGTGCCCAAAGGAGGGGGATGAGAACCGCGGAGAGGCTGTGGGCTCACCGTTAGGTCACCGTTGGGAGAGCTGTTTCTGCAGAGGTGAGGGCAGAAAGCAGACTGCAGCAGGCTGAATGAATAAGAGAAGAGGGAGTAGACAAGGGATTCTTTAAAGCCATTTGGCTGGGAATGGGAGGAAAGGTTTAACAGCCTGAAAGCAAGTGAGGCTGGAGATTTTAGAGGCAAATGGACCTGGAATTGAGTCCCAGTTACACCACTAGACAACTGTGTGAGCTTGAGAATGGCATCGAACTAAGCCTCAGTTTCCTAATCTGTAAGTGGAAAGAATATCACCTACTTCATTGGGTTGGTGTGAGGATTAATCACAGATTAATCACTATGCATCTGGCGTATAACAAGTACCCAAATCATCATCTTCCTCATATCTGCAGGCTCATGGGAAGAAGGAAATATGAGGGAGAATGTCCCACAGGAGACAGGAGAAGATGAGGTCACCCTCTAAAAGGAGGACTGATTCTTCCTTTGAGACAGGAGGACATGAAGGGGTAGAGAAAGACACAGATTAAATTTTGAGGTGGAGGGGCCAGAAGCTGTGCAAGTCCACATCAGAAGGTCTCTACAACAGTCAAATCACGATGAAGCCCCTCTCAGCCTCCAGTCCTCCAGCCTCCCTTTTCCATCTCACTAATCAAATATTTGAAGTTTGTCATATTCACAAGTCATTTCCATTGACTGAACATCAATGGTTTCTCATGTGGTGTGGGCTTCCACACTCACACCACCCTCCTCTGGGGATCTTCCTGTATGTTAAAGTGTCTCCTAAAACGTGGACCCAAAACTAAGCTCACATTTTAGATATAACTTGACCTGTGACAAGCCCAGGGGGCTGCCATCCCCTTCCCTAGGCACTTGTGACTGTCAACACAGTGGAAGGTTGTTCAGGTTTTCGGCTACCACGTTAGCCCTTAGCTCGCTCTGAGCTTGAAGTTGACCCAAATCTCTAAGTTGGTTTCACATACAACACCATCAAGTGGGATGGATTCCTTCTTCCTTCATCATTTTTTTCTCCTTTTAATTATTAAGAACAAAACTCTTATTTTATTCCTTTTAAGTTTTATCTTCATTTTGATCCATGCTTCTAGCCTTTCGGATTCTGTCCCCCCAGCCCCCAGGGGAGGAAGTTACATTTCAGACCCGTGAGATGACTCAGCCCCACTGACACAGAGAGTCTTTGTTAGTTACATCCAGGCCTCTTTGATTTCCCTGGGGATAAACTGGGACTGTGCAAAGATGCTTAGGGTCCTTTTTAATACCTGTGAGGATGCACAAGGAGATGGATGCCAACCTGGGGCAAAGATGTGGAATGCTTCTTTGGAGAAGTGGGTGCCTCCCTGAGGAATTGAGATACTGCTATTAGAAAAGGTTCTGAGTAATATCTGCATTCAACTCCAAAACCACTCTTGAGAAATGAAACTACTTGCATAAAAACGGAGATGCAAATACAAACCCTTCCTGATAGCAAATGGAGAGAAGATTTCCAGATGGCACCTATTGGTGCTCAATAAACATTGAATGAACATACAATGAGTAAATGAGCAAGTGAATGAATGAAACACAAATGCGGATGGTTTTGAAGTCCCCATTGATCTAGGCCATAGTTTGCTGGGCACAGCTAACTTGCCATACAGTGGGAAGAGCATAAGCCTGGAGCAGGAGTCGTGGCTGCCGAAGCCTCAGACAGGAGGACATGGGTGCCCAGAGGTCAAAGAGCCGCCCACAGTGTGTGGCAGCAGAGATCAGGCTCTGGAGATCTTCTTTCTCCCCCTAGGCCTCCTGGCATCTTGTTTTACTCTCCCATGGGCATTTTATCCTGCCCTCTGTCTCTCTCTCATCATTTTCTCTGAGGAAATTTGAGTGGAGATGAATTCAAAACAAAACAGCCATTTTGGAAAGCCAGATATTTCAATCCTGCATTCCCAAGAAATATTTGATGTAAAACCAGTTCTGGGGGAGCTCATGTGACTCAGATATTACTGCTTCCAGCAGCACAGAGTACAAGAGAGAGAGGGAGCTGGGAAGAAACAAAGGTAGTTGTCGTGCCTTGAAGAGGGGTAAACTGAGTGAGGGGCTCAGGTAGGAAGCAGGTGATAGGAATAAACAGAAGGCATCATTGCTGCTGTTTTCAAGGACAGCATTCTACCTATGAGTCCCCAAGCCCTGGCCCACGTGAACTTCATCGCATCCTTACCGTCTTCCAGGAGGCAGATATGGGGATTTAGAAACCAGCCTCTTCAAAGACACTTAAAATTATAAATGCAGGACATCCAGGTTCTTCACTGATTATTTTTTGCTTTTTCTTTTTTTTGGAAATTAACATGAAATAAACAGCCTTCTAAAATGATTTTTATTTTCTCTAGTAGATTATAAACTCCTTGAGGGCTGGACAGTGTCCTTTCATCTGTGACCATCCACAGTGCTTAGAAAAGTCCCTTATATGTAGTAGATGTGTAACAAATATTTTATAATAATAATAATAATAATGGCTTTTCTTACCCAGAGTGCTTAGGCCTATATTTCACTAATATATACTGAACCCCTACCACATACCAACTAGCACTGTGAGGACTTTGTAAGTGTTAACTAGTGAACGGGAAAGTTGGGTTCCTTTCCAAAAGATAGTTTGTCACATGGTTGTTAATGACCTGCCAATGTGGTGTTTGGAGAATTCAGTTACAGTTCTTGCAGAAGGAGCTCTGAGATCAAACAACCCTGTGTGGAATTCCACAGTCCACTTATTTATAAATAGACCCTTAATATCTACTGGTAGTGAAACAAATCAAGAGCCATTTCCCACTTTAAGGTCAAGTTGGCACACAGCTCCCTCGCCTGATCTCTGGCTCCCTGGAATTTTCCTAAATGTTTCTGCAGGCCTAATAACATTGTACGTCCAGCTGTCCTTGAGAAATTGAGATGGAATTTGAGGCCTTATACTCTAAGGGTTGTGACCTCTGAAGGATCAGAACAGATAATGATGGGGAAATTTGTCCCAGGTGGTCCCAAGCCATTCTCTTAGCATCTGTAACAGAAGAGTGTTTTCACTGATGTGTATGGAATTAATTATTCTTTTCCCCAGTGGCCTTCATTTGCATCAGCAGCCGTGGAGCTATTGCTGTGAGGTTTTTAGCTGTGATAACTTGATATGGCAGAGACTCCAGCTATCCCCGAGTATCCATTTTACTCTTCTTCCCTAGTAATGGGCCCCCAATATTTAGCTGGCACACAGAATAAAGGATCTCTTTTCCAGCCTCCCTTGCTGGTTGCGTCTCTGGGTTCTGTCCAATGATGTGAGTGAAAGTGGAATGTGGGGGTGCGGAGGAGGGGGAGTAGGGGAGGGAGGAGCAGGATGCATATGCCAAATACTGAAGCTGGTGAGAAAGCAGGGTGAAAAGACAACATCATGAAGCCTAAGTCTAGACTTCATTTACGAGAGAAGGAAAGAGATTTCTATCTCGTTTAAACCATTTGGGGCTGGAGGGCAGGGTCATTAAAAGCTGAATCTAATTCTCACTGGCACCTGGGTGGGGCATGAGGTTGCTTGTCCTGCTGAAGTCAACTTCAGCCTGAAGGTTTGAAGACTTCTGGAAGTGGAGCACTTAATCCAAGAATTATTTTCCTACTTGCAGGCCAGACCACCAGTCCCCGTGGCACTGCTGATCATCTCTGGGAGGGAGGAACATTCAAACACAGAAGGAATCCTTGGGGAGAAAACCTGTGTGGTCTAAAAATTCTGTGTGACCAGAGTGAGTCTGTTGGAGTCTCCTTTTCAAGGGTGTGTTGCTAAAAGCATGGAGTCAGATCACATGGTTATGACAGAAGGAGGGGAATGTTTCGATAAAGAGTGAGAAAGCATATGGCAGCATTTTACAGACTATCCTCACCACTTAGGTTTTTCTGTTATTTTTTCTCCCTGCCTCTTTTCTCTCTCCCTTACCTGAAGAAACACATTGCTTTTGATTACTAGAAGTCAGTTTATACTTCAGCCAGCTGTAGTCAGGTCTCTTTAAATTGTAATTACTATAAACTCTAATTCAATGGACTTAAGCAAAAAAGATCATCTGTCAGTTCACATGACTGGAAGTACAGGGGCTTGGATGGTGTCAGGACTCCCTCAGAGTTACTTTCTTCTCTATAGCTCTCCCTCCCCAAACAGTGGTAAGATGGCCACTAGCAACCATAGGGTTACATTAGAACAGGTGAGCAGGCCCTGTGGAAAGCCAGACCCTCTTTTCCAATAGTTATAGCAAAAATCCTGGGACTGACTTGGGCCGTATACCCATCCCTGAGTGCGTTGTTGATTGGCCAGCCTGGGGCATGTGTCAGTCCTGAGTCTGGGCGGGCTCGGCCTCACCAGAACCACGAGCGCAGCAAGTATGGGAGAGGCAACATGCCAGGGAAAATCAGGACAATGCTGAGCAGCTGAAGCAAAGTGTGTTTTCCCTGTTACATCTGGGGGCACCTGGATTTCATAAATCCTACCTAGGAAGCAATCTTGGTTTACTAATTTCAGAGCTCTTTATGAGACACACACAGGAGAGACACAGGAAGGGAAACCAGAAGAGGGGAGGGTGTATGGAGCCTCCAAGGGTAGCAATTCATTTTTTTTCAAGCTGAGCGCAGGAGGTTCTGGGTTAGACAAGGGAGGTGGTGCTAAGAGAGTGTCCACCTGCTATACAGTGAGACAATGGCCTTAGAAATATGTAGAAGAATGTCTCCTGAATCATAATTTCTTATTCGAAATCTGGCACAATCCCCCTGATCACAAGGGCTGGATGCAAGAAGCAGCTAGGCAGGGGATCAGGGACCCATGTCTGGTGTGTCTCAGGGGAAACTCAGCTCCCTGCAGATCCAGTGCAGCGGGATGTGTGGGTAGATCTCCCTCCTCAGGCACTCAGCTAGGTGGGGAACACAGCTGTCCACATGGGCTCCACCCCATCCCACCCTGACCAGGGACCGGAGGCCTCAGGGGAATGCCTCGATGCCCCACCTCAAGGAAAACATTGAATCCACCTAGACAGGAGTGCCCTGTTGTGTCGGAAAGTTGCCCCAGCCCAATTTAAAGTTATGAGGATCAGGAGGGCAATCTCTGCCCACTCCCCAAAGGAAGTTATACCCAGAGTTGCCACTAGGAACACGGTGGGCCTTATGTGCCCCCCATTCTGTCCCAAGGTCACCTAAGGAAGCAGGTATTCTCTTGGCTGCACTGCAGAGGAGGAAGCCTAGACAGACCTGCTGTTAGGGGACTTGCACAAGATCATAGGAACTCTTCGTCACTATGACACCCCCCAAATAAAAATTACCAAACTTGCCATGATGTCACCCGCCTGGTGCTGGTCCTTGTGGGAGACAGGGAAATGGGCCAGGGTGGCAGGACCATTTCTCTGCAAAGCTCTGCAGCCCAGAGAACACAGCTGGGTTCACTTCCACGCTGCCTGCCTCACCTCCCTGCTCAAGGCATGGCCCGAGTGTGGCCCCTGGAAAGAGGAGGAGCTGAGCCGAACCTGAGATGACCGTCCCCAGAGAAGGGCATCTCCTTTTCCCTTCTCCCTGCCATCCTGGGTGCCTGGACACTTGGAATTAGAAACTGGATTGGGAATTTAATTTTTTTCTGTAGTATGGGGCTGACAACTGAGGATTTGGACTTTGAATTTATAGCACAGCCTTGTCTTTCACCATAAAATCAGTTATGATTACAGCTATCTCCCAGAAATATTAAGACTGAAGACTCTCTTAAGTACAACCTAGAGGAGAGAAGATGTGTTTTCACAGAATAAACCAAAAATAACCCTTCATGACCAGAAGTTTCTCAACATTTAAACTTTACAGACTAATAGAATCTGAGCCACAGGGTTAAACATAACAAACAACACACAGTAACAAATATTAAAGACATTATAGCACAAAAGCATCAGAAGCAGCACCAGAAATTTTGCTGAGGCCACCATTTAATAAATCCAAGTTGAACATGTAGCTTTGGTTACACATGGTTCCAGACCAGAGGCATGAAAGCCAACGTTACTGGGGGAGCCAGGAAGATGAGCTGCCAATGCAGGCCATGAGTGGGAGAGCACCCTTCCTCACCCCCACCTTGACACCCCAGGTCTAACACCCCCACCTCGGGATGCACATAGCACCCATCTCCTACCTCACGCCTGCACCGACCTCACTCCTGTACCACTGCACTTGCAAGATTGTGAGCTTCTTCAAAGCATGAATGTTGTCTTATTCATTTTAGAATCCATAGTGCCCTTGTGGAGAAAATGAATGAATGATCAAACATAAATGAATGGAGAGAGACAGAGAGGAAGGGCAGGTCCAACCAAGGAAACTTATCCTTTCCTAGAAAATCCTTGCTGAACCTGGGAAGAGTTGACTGAACAAAAGGTAATAATTCTGTTATTATTAGTTAACTTATTAAGTTATTAGAAAAGGTAAGAGGGTGAGTTACAATTTTTTGACTGAAAGAAGCAGGGACCCCCCCCCCCCCCGCGTCCCCCCGGGA
>NW_007726798.1:965730-974059 GCF_000696425.1 Galeopterus variegatus
TGGTTTCAATTTTTTGACTGAAAAAAGCAGGGGCCCCCCCCCCCCCCAGGTTCCCTCAGGCATTGTGAGGTTTATTTTAAGGCCACACATGGACAAGAAAGTAAGGGCCATGAACCAAGTGACCAGTCTGATGGCAGCCCAGGAAAAGCCACACAGGTTGGCGTGTTGGGAGGAATAGGAACAGCAGAGCCCAGGACATAGCTTAGGAACCAAGAGGTCTTTCAAGATCAAACACAGCTCTAAAACCAGACACTCCATCTCCTTGGCAGCTCAGCAATAGGGTCCATCCAGCCGTGCCTCCATGCTCGGCCAGTGGGGCAACTTGGGTATTCTCTGCCACTGCTCTTTCAGCTGCTTATTTAAGTGACTGCTGCTTCATGACCTCAAATCCTTGCTTTATTTCTGTCTTCTTTACTATCAAGCATTCACTTTAAGTTTCCTTGTCAAATTTGCCAAGATAGAGGATCTCACTGGTCTTTGGGCTGACCAACCAGGTGCTCGGCCACAGTTCATTCAGCTATGTCCAGAGCAGTGGGCTTATGCGGATGACTCTGTGTATAGGCAGAGGCTCTAAGCAAGGGCCGAGGGCATAGCAAGTGTCTTGAGGTCCAGAACCCCTAGCCCCAGATCAGTGACATGGCATGATTAAAATGTGAAGGGG
This sequence comes from Galeopterus variegatus, assembly GCF_000696425.1. NCBI lineage: Eukaryota > Metazoa > Chordata > Mammalia > Dermoptera > Cynocephalidae > Galeopterus > Galeopterus variegatus. Next base: position 966,392 of record NW_007726798.1, read on the forward strand.
GAGGGACAAAAATTACTTGGAATAACATGTTAAGTTTGTAAAGTTCTGACAATTTTAGCTTATTTCTGATAATAATAAAGGTTTATTTAACTCTGCAAAGGTGGGGAGTATACAAGGGTACATCAAAAAGTTCATGGAAAGATTCATATCATCATTTATTCTATTTTTCCACGAACTTTTCGAACTACCCCATACATCCCTAGGTCCCACCAATGCCATCGTATGCTTCAGAGGAACTACTTGGGTCAGAAAATCCACAACGGGTGTTTAGTGTGCATTTCAAGCTGATGGTAGATTGGTGGGTACTTTACAGGGACAGGAATATGAAAGCCTTGACAAGAGATGGTATGTGTCAATGATTTAAGTAATTCATTATTGAGGGGATCTGCTGGGTGACAAACCTGATTCAAAAGAGGGTATAGAACAAAGATTTTGAGAACTCAAAGAACAAAAAGGAATGCTGAAGTAAGATTGTAAAATTATATACAAAACTGGTTAATGTCCTTCCTACAAGACAACAAAACTGTAACCTTTTGGGTTATTTTTTCTATCAGAAATCATTTGCATCTTTACTGAACAGAAAAATCATTTCTATTTTAACAGTATCACCTAATTTTACAGTTATGACTGTCTGGACTCTAATTAGTAGTAAATAGTAAGTCAAAGTTACCTTCCCCTAGAGAGTCACATGACTCCCAGCTGGACTTGTTAGACATTGCTTTAATTTAATATTGAAAGGACTTTTGCTTTTCCCCCCATGTTTTTATAATTCTTCTTAACACAGGGAAAAATCAACATTTTTCTTCAGTGGATATCAAAGAAGGGAAAACCATCGTAAATGTGGGAGACATAACACCCAAAGAGTGGGGACACCAGGTTTTCTACCTGTCTTGGCAGCTCTCAGCAGTGACCTGAAATCTGATCGCACTGGATCTCAATGTCCTCATCTATAGAATAGGATATTGAACTACACACTTGGCAGAATTTTGCCCAAAAGTTCATTTTCAACATAAAAATATGCACCACTTCTCTTTCCGCACACTAATCCTAAAAGAGAAAGAGGAAGGGCGAAGCAGACACCCAGCGATGTCTGTGCAGATGTTCCTGGGCTGGAAGAGGCTCATTTTGACTCCTCCAGAGACCAACCCCCAATCGTGCGTCTCTCCCGGCGGGTGAGGAAGACGGAGATGGGAGCCGGCCTGCACTGAGCCCCGCGGTGGTTACAGGGCTGCCCTTCTTCAGTCGAGTGCGGGACGGTAGTCACCGGGAGGCTGACGGCGACCTTCCTCAGCTCCACCGCACCGCTCGCTTCTCCCGCCCGCGCTGGAGCGGCGGCTGATCGCGGGCTTCGGGGACCCCGCCCAGCCAGCCGCGGCTCCTCCCTCCCCGCAGGCCGGCTCCTCCCTCCCCTCAGGCCGGCTCCTCCCCTCAGGCCGGCCCCTCCCCTCTCAGGCCGGCCCCTCCCCCCCTCAGGCCGGCCCCTCCCCTCAGGCCGGCTCCTCCCTCCCCGATGGGCGGCTCCTCCCCGCAGGGCGGTGCCCGCGCCCGGAAGCGGACCCGCTCGCCGCCGTCCGCCCGCTCTGCCCCGAGCACCTGCGCCTCGCGGGCTCAGGGCCGGGATTCCCCCCGGGATGGCTGTGTCAGCGAGCCACCCCTTGTTTTGTTAAACACACACTCTGCCGCTTCAGGCCACGCTTGCCCGTTGCCATGGGCGTTTTCTGTTTTGACACAAGCGGAGACACCCTCCACTCTCGCTTTCCTTCCCAAGCAGCCTGACCTGGGCTGAGTAAGCCCCCGGTGTTTTCTCTTAGGCTTGAGCCACGGGTCCCCTTTTCCGTGAGAGGGGAACAGGTGTTCAGAAAGGTGAACCGCTTCCTCTCTATTCCCCAGGGGCCACTTGGACGCCCTTCTGCCGTCTCCCAGTACAGGGAACCGTGGAGCCCTACCGTCCGGTTGCTTCTGTCAACTGCAACTCAGACCAGATCCACAAAAGCCAAGAATGAAGTCGCTGCGAGAACTAGGGGGTCTATGCAGGCATCCCAGCAAGAGGCAGCAAGGACAGGGGACCAGGAAGAGCAGGAGTGTTTGAGCCCGCAGAGAGGACTTTAAAACGCAAGGCTGAGCCGGTGCCCACACACTGCTTCTCGGTGGGGGGTGGGGTGGGCGCTGTGGGTATTGGGTCAGGACAGTTCTTCCTGGATTAGGACCGGGATGTATCGCAGGAAGTTTACCACCACTAGCTGCCCACCTTCCCCCTCCCCGCTCCGTCTTTGTGCCCACCCAAAATGCTACCATCTATGTCCAAACACCATCTAGAGAGTGAGGTTGAAAACCAGTTAGATCATTTCCTGAAATATATTCCAAAAGGCATTCATTAGCTCCTTGAGATGCGAGTAGATGTTATAGGAAAAGAGTTCCATGGTATTATTGGTATAGTATTATTCTGGGTTTGGGAGATGGTGGGTTAAAAAAAAAAAAAGGAACAGGATTTACTTACAGGACGTCTCAGAGCCTTTAATATATAAATACTGTATCTGTTTTGAATCAGCAAGAGGTGGATGAAGTGTGCTGATTCCCACATTTAATTGACCATGGAATGCTTTCTCTCGTTAGGACTCCCTCTGGGTGGAACCCCCCTTGGATACCTCTGGACTGCACAGTCTCCCCCAGAGCACCCTCTGAGGACTTTTGTATCCCCGTAGCATGAAGCACAGAGGTGCACAGTCAGAAGGCCCTTTTCTTTTTACTGAATTGAAACACCTTCAGAACTCTGGCAAACCAGAATGTGTGAAGACACCAGGAAGGAGGCCAGAGCTTCAGGGAACCACTGCAAAGATGATCTCACAAAGCAACCAGTGTGCTGGGGCTCCTTGGGCGCTCGAGGTGACGTGATGCGTCCTGCTCCTGAGAGGAAGCAGTCCGACCGGCGCCTTGGCATGCATGGTTCAGGGAACCGAAAATGGCGCAGGTGTTTGGAAGAGAAGAATGTGTGGACAAAATTATTCAAATGCTGACAGTTGGATTGGGTCTCCTCTCCTGCTGGCCTGGAAGCCTCTGTGTGGAAAGCATGGCTTAGGAGATGGGTCACGGCTGTTCTGGTAAGATGCTGGAAATATAAGCCCAAGGAGATATAATGGCAGTGAGTCACAGTAAACTGACAACTATCAGGTGCTCAAGAGGGAAGATGAAGCCGGAAGACTCGCTGAGCCAAGCTGAGCCGAGCTGTGTGAGAAGCAGGACTCTTCTGTTGTGCAAAACACAAAGAGCAGTCAGTGTTCCAGTCTAGGGATCAGGTTTCTTAAAATGGAAGCCCAAGCTGTGCACGCTGAGCTCCAGGCTTTCCTCCAATGTCAGGGGTACAAAAACCTGCCTATTCCTAGCCAGGAGGGTGCCACCCAAGCACACCCATTTCTCCCAGGGACAACAGGGCTCTGCTGCTTCCCGTGTAAAACTGGGCGAGTAACCCAGCGACTGCCAGGGTGCCAGTGCCTCATCCACACCCTCCCAGGCTTGTAAATCTGGGTCTGCTCTCCAGGTTCTCTGTGGTAGTGAAACTTCTCTTGGAGCAGTTATAAACTGTTGGCTCTTAAAATTTTCCAGATTAACCGGACTGGCCAATGCCTGAGGGCCTGTGTTCACGATCACAGCTACAAAGAAAGAAAAGAAAAGAGAAGGTAGGCAGTCCCCACTTCTCCAAGTGGCTTTAAAAAAAAAAGCCTGGACATCGTTTTTTGCTAACAGGTCACAGTCAAGAGTCAAGCTTATTAAACTTGGATGACAGTAAACCAATGACTAACTGGATAATTAAAGCCACAAGTCTGGAGGCCTGGGTGGGTCCCTCCTCTGGAATCTCCAGTGGCCTGTTCCACAGGCCAGTGCGCCTCGTCCTCCCCATAACAGAAATGCCTTTGTGAATTTGAAACCCTCTGTGGTGGCCTCTACCTCCTCTCAAGGTCAGTCCTCCACTCATCCATTGCTTCATCTCCCCACCCCACTGTCCCGGTCCATGGCAAGGAAGGAGGAAATCTAACCCACAGGCCACGGCACAGCCCACGCTCCCCGCCCTGCCCTGACAGGAACACGACAGAAAGTTTCCAACTAAAACCAAAGTTACTCAGCAGAGCTTCCCGCCAGGCAGCCGAGCCGGAGGGCTCAGCCTGCCTCCCTCGGCTTTCTGTTCTATGAAATATCTCTGCTTCAATTTCTTGAGAACCTCCCCACTTCCTGGGGAGAATGGACTGAGAACTTCAAAGCAGACAAGGCCACAGCTGAGAAGCCCTAGGTTGCTTCAAAGACTGTGTCTCCTCCCAGTCTGAAGCTTCTGGTGAATGTTTCTCCATTTCTGAAACAGCAGAAAGAGCTGCTGAAGTTTACAAGGCATTTCTGTGTTTCTACCTTTAATCTAGGGCCTGTGGGCTTCCAGAGCAACGCCCTGGCCCTGCCCTCCTCCGGCCGCCTCTCTGGCTGCCCTGCTCCCTCCCTCCCTCCTCTGTGTCCTTGTCCCTGCTCTGAAGCAGCAGCTGGTTTTCACTGAGGGCGGACGAGGGGCTGCAATCCTGGAGGGAGTGCGCTATGAGATTTTTGTACATTATTTAGGTTTGTGGTGGTTTTCATAAAAAAATTATAATAATGTTCCCTGCAGATCTTTGAGGACCTTTGATATCAGGAAGGTACAAACCAAGTTGAGCCTATGGCTCTGTGTGCCCCGTTAGCAGCTGCCACTCCTCTGTGGATATAAGGTCCCTACCATGAGAAGCAAGAGTAATTTGGGTTTGTAATTTTTAGCAAAAATGTCTTTCCACTAAATTGTAAAACTCTAGAGAACAGGGGCTCTCTGACATGGAATGTCATGGTTTTGTAACAATGCCTGGAAAACAGTAGAGTTTCTCAGGTGATTGCATTTGTCACATTACCGTCATTCCTTAAAAGAAAAAAAAAATAGGGAAGTCATTTTCTGTGCTGAGGATAGTGTGTGTGCAAGTGTTTAGGCCAATGCATGTTGAGAAACTGTACATCTGTTGTCTACATCTCATGTCACTAGGAACTGATGTTACCAAACCTCTTGTCTCGTCCACCATCTTACCGTCATTGTTGAGCAGACTAAGACATAGCAAACCAGATGAACCTTCAGGAGATTTGCAGACCAATAAGGGTATTTGAGGCAAAGAAATCCCCCAGAGTTCTAAGCCAAAATGAAAAGTACAAAGATGGTTGAGCTGTGAAGTGGCCCCAAACCTCAGACCTACATTGGATGTCACCATCTGCCTCTGGCCTCCCTTCGAGGCCATTGAAGATGCTCAACACGGAGCCTCTTTGCTGTGGCTGTGACTTCCTGACCGGCCAGTCTCATGAGGCACCAGAAGAAGTGCAGCAGGTGAGCTCCGGAGGCAGGTGGAAACAGCAGTGACCTTGAACACACCATGCACCCAGGGAGACTTCAGGGAGGTGGCCTAGGACAGACAAAGCCTCAGTGGGGACCACCTCCTCTTCAGGAGAAGCTTTCTTGTCCCACCTCACCCAAACACACATTCCAACTTAAAAAAATAAAATCATTGTGTGTAACCCAAAGGCAGGTCTATATTGTATGTGTGTGTGTCCTGTCAGATTTCCTTGTTCCTAGGAAGAAATATAAGCTGTAAACATCACATTCTTTCCAGTGTTGAATTGCTACTGCTTAAAAGTCAAAGAAAAAAACTTGCAGTCAACCCATCTATTAACAGATAAATTTAAGCAAAAACGGTAGGAGTTCCTGCCAGTTGCTGATGATGGGTTTTCAAGAAGGGAATGATGTGTTATTAAGTGTGATGACAACCACCAATTTAGTGAAAGGTCAGTGGTTTGTTTGCTTATTTATTTATTTTAAACTATTGAAACCTTCTGAGTTACAACCTGATCACTTACTTGAAATAATATGAAATAGTAGCATTATGGTAACAAAAAGAATTCAACCACTTCCTGGCAAGTAATGAGTATTTCATTTTGTTCTACTTTTCTAGACTTTAGAAGTCACTTAGAAGTAAACTCTAAGCTGGGCCAACACAGATCTAAGGAAATCGCCCTTGGTGTCTGTTGAGCTTGCTAATCCCCAAATGGCCTCTGGGATACACTCCGAGCAATGGGCCTGTCCCCCAGGCCATCTGTAGCCAGCAAACTAGGGTACTGGGCTTGGAGGGCTGCGTGTTGGTCAGAATGAGCCATCTGGCTGCCTGGCAGAAGGAGCCATGGGGCAGGTGTCTGGGACGTTACTGATGTTACCACTGACTTTGCCAAGAAGCAGAGGTTTAGTTTTATTCAGAATGACCCAGCCTGGTGGTAAGAATACGTCTTCTTGGCTCAGGACACTTCTAGGAATTAGGCTGAAAATTCTCAACCTCGAAATTCTTTCTTGAGCAGTGGGGCCTTCATTGCACCTGAGTTGTTCTGGGACCTCATTCTGGACATTTATCTCCCCATCTAGAACGAGGGGGGATCTCTACATATCTTGTTGTCTTTGCATGTGTTGTGACCAATCACAATGGTAAGATCAAGGCCTGGCTTCTGGAGGTTCTCTGAGAAACAGAACCAGTTGGAGACATGTACACGAGGGTACTTCAAAAAGTTCTTGGAAGAGTGGAATTGAAAGATAATGAAACTTTTCCATGAACTTTTTGAAGAATCCTCATATATATAAAAAATGAGGAATTGGCTCATGTGGTTATAAAGGCCAAGAAGTCCCACAACGTGCTGTCTGCAAGCTGGAGACCCAGAAAAGCCAGTGGTAGAATTCAGTCCAAGTCCGAAGGCCTGGGAACCAGGGAAGCTGACGGTGTAGCTCTCAGTCAAGGGCTGGTGAAGGTGAGATGAGATGTCCCAGCTCAAGCAGAGAGGCAGAAAGGAAGAGGCAAATTCCTGCTTCCTCCACCTTTTGTTCTGTGGCCCTCAGTGGACTGGATGATGCCCACCCACATGGGCAGGGCAATCTGCTTTACTGAGTCCACTGATTCAGATGGCAATCTTGTCTGGAAACACCTTCACAGAGACACTCAGAAATAACGTTTAATCTGGGCACCCCATGGCCAGTCAAGTTGACACACAAAATTAACCATCACAATTTGTTTTTTAAATAATTGTGTGATTAAAGTAAAAAGAGTTTAATATACAACAAACAGACGCCATAGCTTTAGGAGAAGCTGCTTGGCCAATCCTTGCTCCCAAACAAAATGGCACTCCCAAGATTTTCCTGTAAAGAAATTCTGGATTCACCACTCATCTACTGTGGCATGCGTCAAAAACAAATGGTTTCTGACATAGTATCAAAGCACATAAATGATTTACCTTTAAAAAATAAATGATAGCTCAAGGTTGTCCATGTTATAAGGTATCTCTCTGTTACCTGGGTTTGAAATTTTTTCTAGAAAAGGAAAGGAGATGGTTTGAGAGCTTGTGTACTTGATGCCACAGCTGAGGAGGGCCAGGCAGTGGGCCTTGCCTGCACCATCCGAGCTCTCTCTCATTGGGGGCCATTGGGAGCAAGGGGCAGACAGAGGGAGAGGAAGGTGAAGCCTGTTGATCGGTGGCACTGCAGTGGGGTGTTCTACGGCAGTAGAAAAAGTGGATTTCTTGGGCTGTAGAAAGCCAGAGTCTTCCTGCCTCCTCCAACAAAAGAAATCACTAAGTATGAGGTGGGTG
>NW_007726798.1:975059-996938 GCF_000696425.1 Galeopterus variegatus
GCAGGTCTATATTGTATGTGTGTGTGTCCTGTCAGATTTCCTTGTTCCTAGGAAGAAATATAAGCTGTAAACATCACATTCTTTCCAGTGTTGAATTGCTACTGCTTAAAAGTCAAAGAAAAAAACTTGCAGTCAACCCATCTATTAACAGATAAATTTAAGCAAAAACGGTAGGAGTTCCTGCCAGTTGCTGATGATGGGTTTTCAAGAAGGGAATGATGTGTTATTAAGTGTGATGACAACCACCAATTTAGTGAAAGGTCAGTGGTTTGTTTGCTTATTTATTTATTTTAAACTATTGAAACCTTCTGAGTTACAACCTGATCACTTACTTGAAATAATATGAAATAGTAGCATTATGGTAACAAAAAGAATTCAACCACTTCCTGGCAAGTAATGAGTATTTCATTTTGTTCTACTTTTCTAGACTTTAGAAGTCACTTAGAAGTAAACTCTAAGCTGGGCCAACACAGATCTAAGGAAATCGCCCTTGGTGTCTGTTGAGCTTGCTAATCCCCAAATGGCCTCTGGGATACACTCCGAGCAATGGGCCTGTCCCCCAGGCCATCTGTAGCCAGCAAACTAGGGTACTGGGCTTGGAGGGCTGCGTGTTGGTCAGAATGAGCCATCTGGCTGCCTGGCAGAAGGAGCCATGGGGCAGGTGTCTGGGACGTTACTGATGTTACCACTGACTTTGCCAAGAAGCAGAGGTTTAGTTTTATTCAGAATGACCCAGCCTGGTGGTAAGAATACGTCTTCTTGGCTCAGGACACTTCTAGGAATTAGGCTGAAAATTCTCAACCTCGAAATTCTTTCTTGAGCAGTGGGGCCTTCATTGCACCTGAGTTGTTCTGGGACCTCATTCTGGACATTTATCTCCCCATCTAGAACGAGGGGGGATCTCTACATATCTTGTTGTCTTTGCATGTGTTGTGACCAATCACAATGGTAAGATCAAGGCCTGGCTTCTGGAGGTTCTCTGAGAAACAGAACCAGTTGGAGACATGTACACGAGGGTACTTCGAAAAGTTCTTGGAAGAGTGGAATTGAAAGATAATGAAACTTTTCCATGAACTTTTTGAAGAATCCTCATATATATAAAAAATGAGGAATTGGCTCATGTGGTTATAAAGGCCAAGAAGTCCCACAACGTGCTGTCTGCAAGCTGGAGACCCAGAAAAGCCAGTGGTAGAATTCAGTCCAAGTCCGAAGGCCTGGGAACCAGGGAAGCTGACGGTGTAGCTCTCAGTCAAGGGCTGGTGAAGGTGAGATGAGATGTCCCAGCTCAAGCAGAGAGGCAGAAAGGAAGAGGCAAATTCCTGCTTCCTCCACCTTTTGTTCTGTGGCCCTCAGTGGACTGGATGATGCCCACCCACATGGGCAGGGCAATCTGCTTTACTGAGTCCACTGATTCAGATGGCAATCTTGTCTGGAAACACCTTCACAGAGACACTCAGAAATAACGTTTAATCTGGGCACCCCATGGCCAGTCAAGTTGACACACAAAATTAACCATCACAATTTGTTTTTTAAATAATTGTGTGATTAAAGTAAAAAGAGTTTAATATACAACAAACAGACGCCATAGCTTTAGGAGAAGCTGCTTGGCCAATCCTTGCTCCCAAACAAAATGGCACTCCCAAGATTTTCCTGTAAAGAAATTCTGGATTCACCACTCATCTACTGTGGCATGCGTCAAAAACAAATGGTTTCTGACATAGTATCAAAGCACATAAATGATTTACCTTTAAAAAATAAATGATAGCTCAAGGTTGTCCATGTTATAAGGTATCTCTCTGTTACCTGGGTTTGAAATTTTTTCTAGAAAAGGAAAGGAGATGGTTTGAGAGCTTGTGTACTTGATGCCACAGCTGAGGAGGGCCAGGCAGTGGGCCTTGCCTGCACCATCCGAGCTCTCTCTCATTGGGGGCCATTGGGAGCAAGGGGCAGACAGAGGGAGAGGAAGGTGAAGCCTGTTGATCGGTGGCACTGCAGTGGGGAGTTCTACAGCAGTAGAGAAAGTGGATTTCTTGGGCTGTAGAAAGCCAGAGTCTTCCTGCCTCCTCCAACAAAAGAAATCACTAAGTATGAGGTGCGTTTAGGCTCTTAAGACTTAAGAACCTCCTTTGGAATTGTGTTGTCTGGGGGCAGAATATTAGAGCACACCCAGACCTGTCCTCAACTCTACTCAGAGTTTCAGACTGTAGCCCGAAGGTGTGATTTGCTTGGTCTGAGGAATTTTCTAAATTAAATGTGTCATCATTTTGGCAGTAGAAAAAGTGGATTTCTTGGGCTGTAGAAAGCCAGAGTCTTCCTGCCTCCTCCAACAAAAGAAATCACTAAGTATGAGGTGGGTGTAGGCTCTTAAGACTTAAGAACCTCCTTTGGAATTGTGTTGTCTGGGGGCAGAATATTAGAGCACACCCAGACCTGTCCTCAACTCTACTCAGAGTCTCAGACTATAGCCCGAAGGTGTGATTTGCTTGGTCTGAGGAATTTTCTAAATTAAATGTGTCATCATTTTAAAATTGGGAGAATTCAGTTAAAATTGGGATTTCTGACTTCTTTCAAGAATCAGAAGTTTAGCCAGCACTAGACTCATTCTTACATGGCAGCAGTAGACAAGAGCAAGCGTGGCCATCCCCGTGAGCCAAGGTACACCCCCTCCTGCTCATTGCTCCCCCAGTTCACACTCCTGCAGCCCCCTCTTCATACTGGGGGTGTCCCGCAGGCAGTGAGGGGCCACACGAAGCTCCCACCATGCACCCCCACTCCCCAGTTCTCTCTGACACTCAGAGGGAATCTAGACACTTTTCCTGTCTCAAAATCAGCCCTGAGAGCCATAGTTTATTCTCGCCTTGGCCCCAACACAAACACAAAAGCCTCCTCCCCATTTGCTAAGCCAAAGAATGTCAGGATTAACTTATAATTGAAACTTTTGAAAGAAGAGCTAAAGGCAGCTTTAGCCTTAGCATTCCACAGCTCCTCATTAGCATGGGGACTTTTTGTAAGTCTGGGACAGCTAGAGATGCACGACTGTGAATTCAAAAGCTCACGTGAAGGAGGCAAGGGAAGCTGGCCAGGATTCCTAACCTGCTCTTTGGACTCAGGTCAGGTGGAGCGGGTGTTCCAGACCACAGAACAATGGCGAGAAGGCCCCGGAGCTTCAGGAGCAGTCAGTGGATGGTCACAGTCATAGCCAAGGCACTGCTGGCCCAGGTGAGCCCAAGACTCAGGCTCCGAAGCCAAACTGGTCAAGAAACAGTTGGGGACCTAGAGTCCAAGCATGCAGGCAGCCCACACACAGCCAGCCAGATGCTCTGCAATGCTTGTGTGCTCCATGGTATCACACGGCAATTCCTCATGGGGGTTGACTCTCAGGGCTGCCCACCCCTTTGGACTGAATCATGTGAAATTGTAAGGAATGTGCTAAAGGTGCTTTGTAGTCAGAAAATATTACAGCCCCTCAAGGCACCCTAGATAGCATCTTTTCCACGGCTCTGAACAGTGACTGCTTTTCAGAATCATCTAGAACATTTGCAAAGTACAGATTTCTAGGCTCCAGCTCCCCACTCCATCCAACACACACACACACACACACACCCTCAGAGGGATTCTCATGAACTATATCAGGTTTAGACACACACCCTTCAGAGGGATTCTCATGAACTATATCAGGTTTAGGACCACTGACATAGTTCAAATCCTTCACTTAGTATTAGGGTTTGACATTGTACAGTACTACTAGTACCCTAGTGCAGTTCTAAGTGACTTTTCCAAGGCCATACAGCTGGCTTGGCAGGACTGGAATTAGAGCACAGGTTTTCTGACCATAATCCAGGGCTTTTTCTACAACACGCTAGCTCCTGGATATACCCATAAAGGGACCACAAGAGTTACTTTAGAGATTCTTGGGCATGAAAAGAGGGTGAGAAGCATAGTCTTTGTGCACGTGAAGTAATGCCAGATAATTTTTCCAATACTGGCTTCTGTTGTGGTTTGTGACCACAGGCTTTAGTCTCATGTCTCCCTGGACAAGAAATTCTGCTCTAGCTCTATAATTACCACAGTTTCACTTGTCCCTTCAGAAGGTGAAGGAAAATATTACACATGTGTGTGGAGATGTCTCTGTGCCTCAGTTTACCTCGATTTAAAATGGAGAGAATGGCTGGCACCCTTATGTCTTCTTCTTTGGGGCTCTGCAGATCAGTTGAATGACCACACAAAGGTATCCTGTCAGACCCCAAAGTGGGAAAAGAAGCTTTCTGTACCTAGAGAGAGGTATTCTTAAAGTCAGTGTTACTCCCGCCACACATATTAATAATCCCGATGTCAAAATACCATTGTGGATCCTCTGACTACCCTCTGTGCCTTCCAGGAAGGGCTGCCTGTCTTCTCCCAGTTTCTGGAGAGCTGCTGAAATATTGCCTGAGGGTGATTTGGGGAGGAATCCCGATTTTGACCGACTGAACAAGGTAAAAAATTTACTACTACTACTATTACTAATATCGCTACTACTACTAAGCGCTAGCATTGAGTTACCATGTGCCAGGCATTGTGTCAGACATTTTACATGCATTATTGCATTTAATCTTCACTACAGGCCTAAGGAAATAAATATAAATAAAATAAAAAGTACAAATATAAATGAAGTGTTATAAGTGTTCCCATTTCACAGATGTGGAAAAGTTAAAGAACTTGCTCCAGATCACACAGCTGCTAAATTACAGGGCTGTGATTCAAACTCACACAGTCCAGTCTCCAGAGACAAAGCTCTGATAAAGGGCATGATAACAGCTCACTGTCGTCATGAGCTTGACCTTTTCCGTAGCACTGTGGGATGTTACACAGCTGAGGCCAAGGGCAGCGCGGGCGCAGTAGCTGTGAGTCGGTCTGCTGGCTCCTTAGTTCAGGGACTGCCTGACCCAGCCTGACCAAATTAGAACGAGTAATGGGTGTGACATAATTTGATATGTACATTGTTAATTGAACCCCATGGGAGATGATTTTAAATAGAGACACATACCATGCTGTGAACTATTTGGGTTATGAAGCTCTTATTCTCTGACTCTTACAGGAAAAAAAGAATTGTGTCATGAAAAACTGAAAACCCCCAAGAAGCTGTTCCAGGGTCAAGAGAGCAGCACACTATCTGGGTTGGGGAAGCTTCTTGCTAGGAGTTTCAGAGATTTCATTCTCACTTCCTAGCATCTTGCCCCAAACACTCCCAGAGCCCAAATTAAGGACCACTAACTCTATTCATCCTCCTCCTGGAGACTTCCTAACCAGCAGGACCCAGAAGCCCAATTGCAAAGCCAGCCCTGGTAAGACTGCAAAACAATCAGAGCTTTAAGTCCCTAACTGCACCCCTCACCCCATTTTCCCTTTCTCAGGTTCACAGAACCAACAACCTACCCAGAGTTCCAGCTGAAGGGCGCACAGATGTGCACTCTCTCTGGGCATCATCCTATGCCCACCTCCTACTCCTGTTCCCTCCTCACATTGCAACTTACCTGTCCTATTTCCCGTGCCCTCAACTTGCTTACTGACCTTCATAAAGAGTATGTGTGCTCCAAGTGCTAGTGCCATTGATCCTAATGGCTTATTATGTGTTCATCCTCTCAGACAAGACCTGAGAGTGGATGACACATAACCAGCATGCAAGAAACGTCTACTGTAGAACTAATGAGTGAAGGTAAGAGTAGCAAAGATTTTCAGGAAATCCCACACCTTACCCAAATCACTAAGTCTAATATTGGATTTCATGTTAGTAAAAATGAAATTTGGGAGAAAAAAACCTTTGCCTTTTTAAAAACTAAAGTCCTTTAAATAACACTACCTGGTGAAGACAGCCAGGAGAGAGACAGCAGACATGGTGGCCACCCCACTTGAGTTCCCGTCTTTCTCCTTCCTAGCAGGGTCCCAAACTTCCCAGTCATGCAGTGGGGAGGGATTAACCTAGTCACAATTCTCTCGGTGGACCTTGCTAGGTTTAAACCAACCCGTGGACCCCACTGTTCCTGTCCCAGAGGTTGGTTTAGGGATGGTCACCTAGTGCAGGCCAATGCCAGGAGACTTTGCCATGGGCTTCTGGGAAAGAAGTTCCTTCTCTCTGACTGTAGGTGAACAAGGATGCCTGTAACTCAGGCTGTGTTTTGTGGTTATCTGGCAAGACAGCGTAAGAATAAAGTCAAAACCATGCTAGACTGAGAGAGACAGAAAGACACCGGGTCTTCATTGACTTGTCCAGCTGAAGCCCACCTGACCTGTGGACTTCTCAATTATGTGAGAGGATAAAGCTTCTCTTTGTCCAAGCCAAATAAATACATAATGCAATAATGCATAACCTCTTGGTTCCTTTTTATGACTGAATTTGGAGACTATATTTTGTTATTTAAAATCACCTTTATCTTATAGTTTATTTAACATAAATAAACAAACAAAAATTCTCCAATTTTTCACTCCTCGGTCGATGCTTTCCCAAGAACCCTGGACTTGTGACATCCCAGATGAATGAGGAGGTAACAGTGGTTTCAACAAAAATAGAAGCTTATTTCTTTCTCATAAAAAAAGAAGGCCGGAGTCTGGCTGGTATGGGAGGTACAGTGTCTTCATGATTCCAGGCTTCTTCTGTCTTTTTGTTCTGCCATTCTTAGCATGTGGCTGCTTTCATCTTCAAGATCACTTCATGGTCCAATGTGGCAGCTAGAGCTCCAGCCATCACACTAATCTTCCTGTTCCAGAAGGCACAGGAGCAATGGAGAAGGGGAGAAAGGAGTGTGTCAGTCTATTCCCTCTTAAGGACTCTTCACAGAAGAATTACCCAACAACTTCTGCTTTTATCTCACTGGCCATCAGGCTGCAAATGTGGCTGCCAAGCGTAGTCCTTCAGCTGAGCACACTGCCACCCAGATTAAAATCTGGGTTGTATGACTAAGAAAAAAGGGAATACTGGATAGGCAACCAGCAGTTTCTGCCCCACCCTATGACACAAACAAGCCCAGCTTCTGTGTTCACATCTGCTGCTTGGTGCCTCTTCCTCCAAGGAGACCCCATGGTTCAAGCTGCAATTACTCTCTCCACAGGCCCTTAACATCAAAAGCTGGTTTTTTTTTTTAACCCCCTGAGGATCATCTGAGCAGCATCTTCTGGTTTTTCCAGTTAAGAAGCATTTTTTTTTTTTAACCCCCTGAGGATCATCTGAGCAGCATCTTCTGGTTTTTCCAGTTAAGAAGCATTCACTGAGCACCTACTGCCTTTTATTAGACCACATTAGCCTTTCATTAGAATCTTTGCTTTGATTTAACTTATCACACCCTTGAATTTCTTCTATGTCAACTTCAGCCAGACCCCATTCATACTTACCCATCTTTGTTCACAAGTCTTTCTGTAGAACTATGTTCTTTCCAACACAGGCCTGCTCTTCAATAGTCAGTTTCTAACTTCCTTCTGGCATTAACTTTCTCAATCTTGTGGATAAGGCACTTGTAGCCCGTGGCACCAGGGAGGGCTTTGGTCTTCTCTAAATCATCATGGATGATAGGGTATGATTTTGCCCGGGGACAGGTGACTGGGTGACACTAGGCTGGTGATTTTTTTTTTTTTCCAGTTCTTCCAAAGCCTTCTGGCCCCTTATTGTACATTTCAGGCTCCATAGATAGTGTTGGGCAATAATAAGGAAGTGAATTAGTGTCTCACTAGAGACAAATATCTCCTCCTCCCCATCTCACCTGCACAAAAGCAGGAGAAAATAAGAAAAAAAAAAAAAAAATGAATGTTTGATAATGCTAGTAAAACATGTTACCTTGAGTCCTCATGTAAAGAATACCTTTCAGAAGTATCTAGTTATTTCATTCCCTTGAAATTTCCTGTTTTGATTTTAATTATAAACTGAAAGCTATTGTAACTCATAATTTTACATTCTACTATGTCTTTTCAAATAGAAGCATCATCAGGCAGATGTGAACAATTATCCTCAATTGTGATTCTTTTTTTCTTTTTTTTAAGTTAAATTCTTCAGAGGAACAGCTAAATTATGCTTTAAATCACTGGTTTAAAAACTAAACCTATGAGACCTGATATTACGGGTTTAACCAAGAGAGCTTGACTTCAGATTTAGATAGTTTTGTTAATTGATCTAGCCATCCCTTTATTAGAAATATCCATATATTTTTAAACCAAATGATTGTAAGAATGCATATTTTAGGCCAGAGGCATTCATCATTTTGACAACGAAAATGATAAATGGTGAAAAAGTTTGAGACCTAAGTAGCTCTGTTACTACACTGAGAGGAAGTAAAAAATTCAAAGAAGTGTATGTCTTCTCTGCTTTTTAATTTCCAACAACCGACAGTCATATCACAGTTCCAAACATTCCCCATATATTATTTGAATTAAACAGAGCTGTATTCTCCAGGGAAAGCACTGCATAAACTTTTAAAAGGTGCATTTTGCTGATAAGCCAATCTGTATTCAAACGTCACACCACTTTCAAAATGACAGGATCCTCGCAGAAAAGCAATACCAGGAATGACTCTATCCCCCTAGGAAGCACCAACAGTCACCAGTATCCAAGAATGTGATATCTGATAGGATATCAGAGGACGGGTCTTTTGGAGCCTGCAAAGATATATTGAGGAAGGCGGACACTAATATAGACAGGATTTATCTCAGAAAGGTCATTTGAAAGAGAATTTACCCGGGAATGGCCTCCTCCTTTGCCTCTGGCTAGAAGACCAGCCAGGTCTCTGGCAACCCGACAGCCTGGGCTTCTTTCCAGGGCTGCAGCAGCCCTATGGGCAGGTGAATAGCATGACCCTGCAGTGAAGAAACCCCAGACAAGCCTCTGATGCCGGGGAGCCTGACCAATCCCTCACTGATGAGAAACTACATTGTCCTTGGAGACACTGTCCTTGCCTTGACTTTAAGAGCCTCCCTGTTTCTTCCCTCCTCATATACCACAGACTGATTTTCTCTCCCCTTCTTGCTGTAGCATTTTGCTCAGAAGATCCTGAGCCACAAAGCTAGGGGGACCAAGTATATCATTTTACACAAGGAGCATGGTCCTGAACAACCAGGTGTGTGATGTTAGGCAAGTCACTAATTTCTCTACGTCTCAGTTGCCACAACTGGAAAATGGAGATTACAATAGCATTCACCTCAAGGGACTATTATTACATAATAAGCAGTCAGTGAAATGCTATTTGTAAAGTGCTGGCAAACAGTGCCTGGCTGAGAGAGCTCTGCAAAGGTTAGCTATCGCTTCAGGTAACAGGGGAGCAGTTCCTTCCACCGCACTTTCTTCTGCATTTCCATTTCACTGAAACACACCTGAAACACACACTCACCTCTCCAAACACAAGACAAAGATGATAAGAAAATGAAATGTCCCACTTGATCTTGGAATCCCTTAATTCTGTCAATAGTTCTTGAGGTATCAAAAGATATCTGTGTGTGTGTGTGTGTGTGTGTGTGTGTTTAGATTCTTTTCATTATACAAAGTCTATGTTGATTTGGTTAAATTTTAATCTAATGGTGAAGGGCTAAATTGTGTTTGTTAACTATCAGCACTCAGGCTTCAGGAACACATGGATGAAATGTAACTAACGTTATCTTTGTTCAAATTCCTTTTTGGTGACCGACAGTTGTCTCAATGAACCTTTGCAGGGTTTTTGTTTGTTTTTTTCTTAGTTACAGCAGAGAGTAAAATAAGCGTATCCAGACTTTCTCACATGGAGATAGGTTGATGCCAAATTAGGTCTGTAGAGGCCTCATTTTGGCTTCTCTGGTCACCGTGCAGAATATATTTTCATGCACATTGAAGACAGCCCATTAGTTCTTGGCAAGGAGAATTAAGTTTTCAAGGCTGCTCTCTCTAACAGGCCTCCCCTTTCTTATCCACAAAACCCTATTTATGGAGAAGAGAGGCAAACTCCATCTGCAATTGCCCTGCCATCCCCCTGACTATCATCACCTCCACAATGCCCCTGGATTCTTATTCAGATCAATCACTAAATTCCAGTGCACAACCTAGATGAAAATCTCTCCTTCCCTTCCAGAAGAGAAGCACTTTTATTTCAAAATCATATAGTAAGAGTTTTGAAAACTAATTTACAAACTCTTTGCCTCTAGGGATGGCAAGTCCATTCGCATCCCCAAATTTCCCTCAATTCCTTGTATGTTACATTTACTGAGCTTCTGAGCTCATACTGTGCAGCTGAAAACACAGAATTTCCATTCCTATCTGTTGCAATGGAAATGTAAGCCATAATGATGTGGGTTGAGTCTGATTTTCAATGGAATCCTTAGCCTGGGTTCCTGAGGATAAAATCCAGCAGATTTACTTTATAGTACCTAGCCATCACTGGGCGTGGACTCCTTGACCTAAATGTGCTGAGCAGAGCCTCCTTCACACAGAGAGGTGATCATTGTATTGAAAGGTGTGGAAGTGATAAGGATCAATATTCACCAGAACCAGTATTTTAGAACATGATTACCTTGGTAACATTGTCAGCCCCATGAAACCAGAAATGGCATATTTATAAACCTCTTAACACATATCTGTTTACAAAGTAGAATGTGTTCCTTAAATTATAGATACTCAAAGGATGGGGGAAATTTCATGACATAGAATTTTTCTTGAATTAAAAGAATTATTATTCTCACCCTTAAAAATTTTCTGTAAAAATAACTAATATGGATTTTTTTAAAAGGGGAGAGTTCTGAGGAATTATAGGCTTGTACACTTATATATTATGCAGCTGTGACATTAAAATTCTGCACTAAACGACTAATCGCTAATGTGAAATTGATGAAATCATACTTGATTGGGAATAAAAATCCAGATTTTATTATGTCCAAGTTGTACAAATTATTTCTAGAAGGATTAATAAACAAAATGCCATAAAATTTGTTGCACCATGGGAAAGACTCATTAGCCACACGTTAGATAAAAATACCTGGGTAGTTTTTGTCCTGCTCTTGTGAAGCTCTATCCCTTGCTTATCTCTCCTTACTAACAGAACCAAAATTTTGTTTAGAGCAATAATGTGACCAAACAAAAGTACCGAATTTCATAATCTCTCTTGCAGATAGAGGTGGCCATGTGAAATAGTCCCAGCCAGTAATATAGAGGCAGAAGTCCCTGAGAAAGATATTGTTGGGAGACAACTCTCCATGCTCTCTCACATATCTATATGTCTTGCAAGCAGGAACACTGACTGTCTTTTATTGGGCTATCTTTCCAAGGATGTTTGTATAGCATACAGCTTTGGAAGACAGATACTGTCTCTCCAGAGCAAACGAGAGGCTTGCTTAGAACCTTGGAAGATAGAAATAACATTTTCCTGCAGAGCAAAGGGCAGGCCTGCTTATTGCCTATTATATAAGATTTGGGGTCCCTAAGCTCAGAGTTCCTCTCCCATAAAGAACCCATTGCAAAGGCAGGCATTCCTGTGGGCCTATCTGTATTGCCTCTGTGGGATCTGAGGGCAAAGAGAACTGCCACCAACATGCTGATGTGCATGCTGCCTGCTATGCTGTGAGTGGTAACGTCCATTGTCTCTGACCCAGGAGTCTCGTGTTTTCTGCCAGCATCCATGAAACCATGACAGGCTAATTTATTAGTTCAAAAGTAGGATAAAATCTCAGACCCTTCCTAGTAAAGTATGGGACCATGAGTTGACAGCATGAAGACAAATTCACATGAAGGATGGCAGAGCAGAAGGGTAAATAAACTGGATTCCGGATAGAGTTACTGTACTAGCCCTGGATGGCATAATTTCAGGCTTCTTGTCATATGAGACAAATGAGCCCCTACTTGTCATCCCTAGAGTGTGTGTCAAGTATAGTAACATAGTAACCACATAATAGTACTTGTGTCAAATGTATATAAGTTAAGGCTAATATGTTGCTACTCTCCTTACTTCTTGATCCTGATTTTACCTTTTTGTGTAATAATATTATTGTATATATCTCTTGTTAAACCAATTCAAATCCTTTTGGGAAGAATATGGGGTAAAAATCAATTCAGTAAGTATGATTTGGTCTTGGGCCAACTTTATCCATGAACTCCTGAAAGTTATTCCTTAAGATGTCAGTCAAGAAGGCAATAAGAGTAGGATTGTCCCATTTCCGCAAACTTCGACCACATGTCATGAGGTCTGGTTAGTAGTCACCAGTGTGGGTCAAGCACCCAGCACAATGGTTGGCTCAAATATTTATTGACCAAGTGTTCATGAACGTTTTCTCTATTCAACTGTGTTGGTTATGCCCAAAGAAAATTAAGATTTAAGAGAATGTTTCAATACATTAGCTCTGTCACTTGACTATAATGTGTCTTAAGAAAAGACCACAGTTCAACCTCAAAGAAATAACTTCTCCTCTTTGCTCCTAATGTCTACAAAATGTGTATAACTTAACAATGGAACCAAAAGAATCCACTCAACCTCAGAGGCTGGTTCAATAGGACACCAGAAGTAATGACAATTGTCATCAGAGCTTAAACATCTTTGAATGCCATATATGAAAAGTATTTTTAGAACATAGGCAACTGTGAAAATTGTGTCTAGAAGAAAAAATAACTAATACATAAAATGAGAATGTAGAAGGGCAGTTTAGATCTTCACACCAAAAATGGGATAAGAAGATAGTGTGCACAATAAGATGAATTTTAAACATCCTTAGTATATTTTCAGTACATGTTATGATTCCTAATTTCTGTTGCAAAACCTAAACTATGTGAAATTACTATGTGTCTTCAGTATGATACCTACTTACAAATCCACCAGAAAAGAGAGACAATGGTATATCATTTCATATCCATTAGGATGTCTATTATTTTTAAAGAAACAACAGAAAGTAACAAGTGCTGGTGAGGATGTGGAGATATCGGAGCCTTTGTGCATCGCCGGTGGGAATGTAAAATGGTACAGCCACTGTGGAGAACAGTTTGCACAGACACAGAAAGCAGAGAGGTGGTTACCAGGCACTGGAGATGAGGGAATAGGTCGTCACTGCTTACTGGGTACAGAATTTCCGTTTGGGATGATGAAAATGTCCTGGAAATGGATAATGTGATGGTTGCACAATATCATGAATGCACTTAATGCCACTGAATTGTACACTTAAAAATGGTTAAAATGGTAATTTTCATGTTATGTATATTTTACCACAATAAAAAAAAAAATCTATGAAACAAAAACCAAAAAGGTGGGTTTTGTTTAGTGTGGTAGGAGGAGAAAGAACAGATTTTAAAACTTTGTGGGTTTTGTTTTGTTTTGTTTTGTCTCTGCTTTCTTTAAGCCCTGCCTGCCCACATTGTGAAGCAGAGTGACAAAGATGCCCCACGACACTGCCGAAGCTGCGGGTCTTGTGCCTCAGTAGATCCTATGTCATTTGGAAAGACTGCTAGTTCAGCAATTTTATTTCAATTCAACTCTCAGAAGTGTGTATCATTTGAGCCACCTCCCCAACACACCCCAAGCATGTGTTGGGCCTGAATTTGTTTGTGAAAATATTATTTTAGGATTCCTTCCACTTCTATCATCTGCTTATTTTTCTTCCTGCATATTTCATAACATAGCACAAAAATTTCTGATTCAGCAGTTAAAATAGTCTGTGCATTACTTATCACTTCCTTGTGACCCACTTTATACACAGTTACTCATTCTGGCACTGAAAGTTCAGGTTTCAAGAAAATTTTCTGGGGCTAAAGTATGTGTCTATGGCAAAAAGGAGGGGGAAGATATTGACTGAGTATCTATTGGTAGCACTCAAAGGACCCCGGGTGTTGGTATCCCAAATCAGCCCTCATGCTTCCATCTCATCACCCTCCTGCAAAAGCTCTAAAATCATACCCTCTTCAGTTACTCCACACCCATAAGCTCACTCTTTCCACCATCCATACACTCATTTCCTTCCTAAGCAATACATCTGTGCATTCGCCAAACACTGTGTTGCACTGTGCTGAGTGCTGTGGGGGACACAAAGAACAAAGAGACAAGGTCCCTGCTCTCAGACTTAGGTGTCAGTGAGGTTTCTCTCCCACCCTGGTATGCTACCAGAGAATATGAACCAGAGAATCTGATTCAGTAGGTCTGCACTTTTAACAGCTCCTTAGATAGTTCTGATTGGGACCCTCAGACCACATTTTAAGGAACACTGTGACTAGAGGGGAGTCAGTAAGATATTCTCTGTGCTGGGCTGAGGTCACCCAAGAGCACTGAGAAAGCACAGGGGAAGGAGAGACAAGATTGGTCTGAGAGATGTGGGAAGGCTTCATGGAAGAGGAAATTAGGTGGGAGGCACAGCAGGCTCTGTCACCTGCTGCCACTTACCCCTGGGTATGAAGGCAAGATGTTGGGTCACGTTCCTCCCATCCACAGCCCTTGAAGCATTTGTGGAGAACAGGAAACTCCAGGACAAGGAGGTACACTCACCTCTGAGAGGCTCCAGGTGGTTGAGGTCTTGTCCTGGGGTTCCCTCCCCCACACCAAGCCCCAGCTGACATCAATCTGCTAGCAGAGATCTCGGGACAAGGTTCTTGACTTCTCCAGCCTCAGGTGAGGGATGATGTTACCTGCTTTGTAAGGCTGGTGGAAGAATTAAATGAGCCACTGTGTGTAAAACCCTTGGTACACAATTAATGTTCAGTACATGATGGCTAATGTTATTTTTATTATTCTAGATTTTTCTTTAGGATAGATTCCTAGAAGTATGATTACTGGAACAGGGACTGTAAGTGTTACTAAATGGTATGGGTAGAAACTGTGTGATTTTCTTTTAAGTATATAAAAGTGTCTCGATTTGAGTGCTAGAGATAAGAATATTCATTTGTATCTATGACACTAAGTGCTTCGGAGGAGACATGCCAGGGTATCAGCGGTGCTTGTTTCTGGATGGAGGGACAATGGGTGTTCTCTGTGTTCTTTTGCTGAATTGATAAATGGTAGCCATTATCTCCTTCCTCTTCCCTTTCTCCATCCTCATCCTCCTATTCCTTCTTCTCTCTCTCCCACCACACACACACACACACACACACACACACACACACACACACACACACACCAGCTTATTTCAATGCTTGGAAATCCATTTAAATGAATGTCCCTCCACCTTCCCTCCAGGAAACCCCTATTAAAATGTAAATATATTACCTGGAAAAGACAACTCCTGGATCTCAGTAGCACACCCCTTTCCCAGTTTATTGATCCTTTTGGCTGGCTGTCAACACCCAGAAGGTCTGGGGCAGGCCTATCATCCCAGAAGGGCAAACCTGGAGTGAGAGTGGGTCGCAGTGGGGGTCCTGAGAAGCCTGGAGGCAGAGGAATGAATCGATGGACTTTTCGATATCCCCTGCACAGTTCCACGAAAGCCCACCGATAGTGTGGAAAGAGAGATCACAAGAATGCAGATTGCCTCTTTGTACGTGCCTATTCTCTATACCAGAAGGCCAGCTTGCACTAGTGAGTTCCAAAGTGCTGGTAAGTAAATCATTCTGAAAGCAATTCTAAGATCTCAGAGTAGATGTTTCAACAGTTCGAAGTGACTCATTAAAATGTTTTCTGTATGAAAACTTTTCTTTCTTGATTATCTTATTACATAGCTGTACTACTCTTGACTACAGGGTTGTTTGTAAACCAAAACCCTCTAATATTCCCACGGATACATTTTTATACCATAATTGAAATCTACTTTTCTGGAGAAATGCTTTGAGAGATTGATATTTCTGAAATTCAACTCTGTTGCTTTGGCTTTCCCCAAATTCCCTTAATTCCAATTTGGGGCAGAAAACCCTTTTCCCCTAGAGCTCAGAGCAGTCTCTGTCCAATTTAGAAACTAAACTTCACATTAGTATCTAAATTTTAAGAAACAAAGAGATTTCTGGTTCAAGGAGACAGGGTCTGGGGAGAAGGTTGTCAACAGGGACAAAGACTGACACTGTCTTGCATTTATTATAACAAAAGATAAAGGAAGATGAGGCACCAAAGAAAAGGAGCCAGCCAGTCTGGGATCCCTCCTATACACACTTTCTCTAACCGCCCTATCAACCAAAACTTCTCTGAATTCCTGTTATTTCAGCACACCCATCATCAGGGAAATAATAGTTTTATATTTCTTTCTCAAGAATACCAATAAAGTGCCAGCTACTTGGACCTTGTAAGGTTTCCACAGAGCCCAGTGTTCAGAAATTCAGATCTAAGGTACTGTGGCAGTGCTACAAGATGGCACGTTACCTAAACTGCATGTCTGGGATGAAGCAGAAAAAGGCAATTGGCTGGGACCGGGCTGGTGCCAGCGGGGGGTGAGCACTCGTGGTCAAGGAAGCAGACAGAAGCCCAGGCACCCCAGGCTCTCCCACCACCTCCCTCTCCTTGTCTGTCCTGCACAATGAAGACTCTGCAGGAGAATGTTGTCCTCTGATTCGTGAAGAATGGAGACCACGGCCCATACTTTAGAGGAGGCTGCAGGGTCTGGCCTTCACTACACTCTGACCTTGGAGGGGAAAGGCCCTGCGGAGTTGCTGGGCAACCTGGTGGGGTGGAGGGAGCCTTTCTCTCTGCCCCTTTTAATGTTTTTGGAGAGAGAGGAAAGCAAGCCAGTGGGCAGGCAAGTCTGGACAGTGAACAGAGAACGGAGTGGACAGGGCAGGGGGTGGCAGTGGCAGGAGACAGACCGGGAGCTTGCTGCAGGCGGCGGAGGCAGGTGGTGGTTCCTTCTGCTTACCAAGGTTGGGGCTCCAGAGGAGACGGCGAGGGGGTGTCTACAGAGCTGAGAACAGCTGCGGGCATCCCTTTCCCAGGCCGAGGGGATGCTGTGCCCGAGTCGGTCCTCGGTCCTCATTTCTGCTCTCCTACTTGCTCTCCCTTAGGCTTCTCATCTACTTCTTCAGTTTCAATTTGCAGCAATGCTGGGGTCTCCAAGATCTCTTCCTGGGGTCCAGACTCTGGCATCCACCCTCCAGCTGGTCATCTCCATCAGGATGTCCCACAGGCCCCTCCAACCCAACCTTTCCTGACTGAACTCTTTGCCTTTCCACCTAAATACACCCTCCACTTGGATTCTGTTATCTTAATCAAATCAGGGGGGCTCCCCATCCATCCACTTACTCAACCAGAAACCTTGCCCACACCCCCCATATCTTGTTCATCACTGAGTCCACCAACTTGACTCCTAAGCCACCCCAACCACCACCTGGGAGGTCAGGCCATCGTCACCTCTCACTGGATTGGTGTGGCAGCCTCCTCGCCGGCTTCCCTGTCTCTACTCTTGTCCCTCTCAAATCCAGCCAAGGTGATTTTTCTAACAGGTGAATCTGAGTCCTGTTTCAAGCCTCTTTCTGTGTCCCTACTCCCATGCAGTATGTTCAAGACCTAAACTTGGCATTGCAGGCCACAAATCTATTCAGAAGTGTAGCCTTTTAAAAAGTGACATTATGAACTAATTAAGACACACAAAAAGGCATAAAAATGTATAACAGCACACATGCACCCATCCCCTAACTTTAGAAATAAAACCTTAGCAGAACAGCCGCAGCTCCCTGTGGACTCCCACGCTCCCCTTCCCCTCCCCCATAGAGAGGTAACTGCTATCCTGAATTTGTCGTTATTCCTGTTCTTGCTTTGTAATTTTTCTTAACATGGCTTCTTTATTTCATTATAACATACCTATTCTTCCTTATGAGCCTCTCTTGCTGAGTAAATTTTAGCACAGTCCAGGAAATGCTATGATGAGATCATTTAAATATAGCTGTCCCTTTAGGCTCAGTCTCTCAGGTTGTCTCTCCTGTCCTGCTCTGCAAGGGGCAGCCGGGTAGTTCCTTAGGTGGGAAGGGTATTGTCTTTTGTGACCTTCAGGGTGGGGGTCGGGAGAGTTAGGAGATGAGGCTCTGGAGGCTGAATTGTGTCCTCTAGATCCTCGCTGACCTCTGCTCCTAGGCAGGTGGGAACTCCTTGTCTGGTCTCTTGGCTTAGCCAGGACTTGGTGATTCCCCCAGGTAGACTCAGCCTTAGCTCAGCTTCCCCCACCTCTCTGACTCTGGATGGATGTTCCCTGCCAGTCTCCCATCCAATCCATGTCCTGAGAGGCCCACCCAGCCTGTACTGTAGGGTCACTTTACCACTGCAGGCACCATAGTAGGCTCTCTGACTCTCACCTCAACCATTCCCATGACACATGGGAACCTCTGAGTTCAGTCCATGCGATATGCCAAAGAAACCAAACCCCAGCCCTATCTCTACCTAATCACAGTTCTCTGCCTGTTTTACTCTGATGAGTCAGGGCAGCGTGAGAGGCGTTCTCCTTTCAGATTGCACATATGAAGCAGGGTAAACCCCTCAGGTCTGGTGTTCATAACAACCTACCTGAAGCAGACAAGGTCATAACCTTCATCTGCACCCTTCCAACCTCAATGGTAGGTAGTCTCTAAAGATGGCCACTGTTAATTCATCTCTCTCTATTTGTGTGTAGTGGTCCTCCCATCAAGAAGCAGAAATGATTTTCTCTCCCTTGACTCAGGGCCAGCTTTGTGACTTGCTTTGATCAGCAGAGTGCAGTGGAAGTGATGTTCTACTTCTGAGTCCAGACCTTAAAAGCACTGGCAACTTCCTTTTCTTCTCAATTAGAAGCCATTCATGAAGTCCAACTACCTTGAGATCACCATGCTATGAAGAAGCCCAAGCTTTCCACATGCCATGGAGAGAGAGAGAAAGAGAGAGATGCCCAGCCAGGCAGCTATTCTAGTTATTCCAGCTGGAGGCACCAAACATGGGAGTGAAGAAGCTTTCTTGGGTGTTCCAGTCCCAACAGATACTTCAATGAACAGAAGAACCATACAGCCAAACTCAGCTCAGATTGCAGAACTATGAAAAATTGCAAAATGTAGTTTTAAGTAACTAAATTTTGGGGTGACTTATTATGCAGCAATAACTAAATGAAACACCTCTTCAGTTACATTTCTTACAACTACCTGCCTTATTCTTTATGCTCCAACAGCTCAGACTGGCTTGTGGCCCCTGCATATGCTGTGTTGTGTCTCATTTCCATACCCTTATTCAAGCTATAATCTCTTTTCCCATTTCTCTTTTTTGCCTGGATAACTTCTGTTTCACTTTTGTCTCCCTTCCATTTTTTTCCCCTAAGCACCCATGATACCCTATGCAAGTCACTATTATTGTACTAATGATGTTATATTATAATTGTTTCTTTATGTATCTGCCTCCCAAACTAGCCTGTGAACACTGTAAGAGTGTGTACCATGTAACAGGTAACAAAAGCTGTGCTACTTTAAGTGAATCAATGTACATTATAAATGTATTGAAACAACACACTGTAGCCCACAAATATGTGCAATTAAATGTTTAAAAAAAGAGTGGGCACCATGTCTTATCCAATTTTGAGACGTCACTTTATATGGAAATACAAGCAAGTCTCGTAAGCTTCTTCAGCTCAATTTCCCTGTATCAATTAGGGATTGCATTCAGTTGTCTGTAACAGAAACCCAACCTCACTGGGTTAACCAAATAATGGTTTATTTTCTTCATATAACAAGACTGAAGACAGTCCTTTTCAGGAGGTGCAGTGGCTTTACAGTGTCAGCAATATCTTGGGTTCCTTCTGTCTTCCTGTCCACTGACCTCAGAAGGTCATGGTTGCCTCAAGGTCACAACGTGGCTACTCTACCACCAGCCTCACACCAACATTCCAGGAAGGGAGAAGGAAGAAATAAGGAAGAGGGGTCAATGCCCATATCTGGAAAGCAATACTTTTCCAGAAATCCCCAGAAGACTCAAGTCTCACTGGCCAGAACTCTATCTCATGGCCATTCACAGCTGCAGGAGAGGCCACAGCAATCACCCAAAGAGCCTGAACTTTGAGCTAGAATCAGTGACTGCTTGGGGTTGTCTCTCTGGAAGAAACGAGGAGAGAGTGGATGTTTGGAAGTAACTGGTAGTGTCTGCCTCATTCCCCACCTATAAAATGGGATTTAGGACCTACCTCATAGAGTTGATGAAATTAAGAGAGCAGGTAGGCAAATATTGTCCTTTGTATCAAGAACATAGGAAGCACTCAATAATAGTAGTTATATCCTTGCATTTCCAGATACTTAATTTTAACATCTAAGAATTTTC
Organism: Galeopterus variegatus; assembly: GCF_000696425.1. Classification (NCBI taxonomy): domain Eukaryota; kingdom Metazoa; phylum Chordata; class Mammalia; order Dermoptera; family Cynocephalidae; genus Galeopterus; species Galeopterus variegatus. The sequence continues at coordinate 995,189 of NW_007726798.1, forward strand.
CTTGAAGAGGCAGAAAATTTGCTGGCTCAAAGCAGTTGTCCCACTCTGTCTGTAATTCTTCTACAATGAATTTGCTTCTGATGATTAACAAATCTTTTCTCAATAGTCTATTCAACTGTTAATAAATCCAAACTGGATTGTCATTATGACTCTTCACTTATAATGTGTGACCCAGAAAAAACAAAACTTGGAGAGACACGAAAGGCAAACGAGCTGTTTTTATTGCCCTGTGGCTACAGCACTGCATATTTCATTTCTGATTCATGGAAAAATATCCAGCACACAGAAGTCAGTTAGATCCGTGAAAGGCCTCAGACCAGGTGGTTTAAGAATAAAGTCCCAATGTCTTAGTCACTGGGGTCTAGGAAGCTGAGCTGGAAGATGTTAGCAGCAGGGAGACTTCCTTTTGCTAGAAACCTGCTCTGTGAATCTGCTACCCCACTTACCCACACAGCTTTTTGTTTGTTTGGTTAGGACTTTTTGTTTGTTTGCAAGGGAAAAGCACAAACACAGCACATATGGCTTATTTTGAAAAGTGAATTTATTGGCTTGAGTAACTAAAATGCTCAAGAGTAGAATTTCAGGCACAACTGGATCCAGGTGCTCAAATGAAAGATTCAGGAATCTCGTTCCCCATTTCTCAGGTTTTCCTTCTGTGGTGACAAAACAGACCTCTTGAAGCTTCTGAATGACAGCCCATTGACTCAGGAACCCCAGGAGAAGGAGGATGCTTCTCCCCCAGCGGCTGCAGCAAAAGCTCCAGAACTAGCCCGACTTGGGTCACATGCCCACCCTGAACCAATCACTGGGCTAAAGGAATATGGTTCTCTTACTGGCCAGTCTGGGTGACATGCCTTACCCGGAATCAGGGTGGGGCCAGCCTCACTCAAACCACTTACGATGAGAGTGAGGGAAAGGTGGTCCTCCAAAGGATAGTCAGGGTGCTCCTGGCAGTAGAAGAATATGCCAAGACTAGGCCCCACAAAATCTCCATGATATTATTAGAAATAGATATTATTGAAATTAATACCATAATAATACCAGTGACACTCTTTTCCGTCTGTCAATATCCTACTCATTTTTCAGGCTCATTTCAAATGTCACCATAAACAAATTTCCCTAATGAGATTAATTTTGCATTAGCACTTAGTTTATTTCTCTCTCATGGCACATACCATGTCTCGCTATGGATTATGGTGAGTCACACACCCATTTGTCTCCACTCTGGTTTGGAAGAAACTTAAGGCACAGCCAGAGCTGGGCGCGCCTCCTATTCATCACAAAGTGCCAAGCGCCGAGGACAAGGGCTTCTCGTTCCGACGTGACCAGGCCTCGGAATGAGAAGAATGCAGGATGTTGAGGAGGGCTGAGATCACATGCGTCCCTTCAGAAAGAAAACCTATCCACAGTACAAAATTGGATTTTAGAAAGCAGGCCGGCTTTTCTTTTTTAAGTCATGTTGGAACTGTCTTTAATATGTGTGGTGAAATCTGGGGTGAAGCTGAAAACAGATTCAAACCCCAAGATGTAGTCTCAGAAATTACACATCCTGAATGAATTGGAGAGAGAGGAGAGAGCGAGAGAGAGGGTTGTAAGACACTCTCCTTTCTTTCATAAACAAAAATGCAAATACCCCAGGTGCCTTTTACACTCTCCCCAGGGTTAGCAGCTTATTAATAAGTTCAGAAGCTTTTCAGGCTGCTCCTACTTTTTACAAGCTGCCTGTTTCCTCTTCTGACACTGGTGGCTT
>NW_007726798.1:997775-998730 GCF_000696425.1 Galeopterus variegatus
CTTTTCAGGCTGCTCCTACTTTTTACAAGCTGCCTGTTTCCTCTTCTGACACTGGTGGCTTCATTCCAGGGACACTCCCCTTGGGGGAGAGAGAGCTGACATACCAAGATCCTCTGAGCGTCACCCTGGCTTCCAGGCACCTGCAGATTTCTCTTGAATGTTTCCTGTTCAACTCAACAGGTTTTAATTATGTGAACTAATATTTGCTCACTATTAAACCATGGTTACCCTTATAAAAGACAAACTCCAACAGGCTGGAATTAGACAAGCCCAGAAAACTCTAAACATTTATGCACACATGCTCATCTTTCCTGGCACCTCGTATTCCCTTCCTGCTCTGTCGTTATGGGTATTCTGCTTTTTGGACATCTACCTCCTAGTCTTCTCATTTGAAGCAAAAGACTATAAGTTCTCTCTTTTCAATTTTCACATACTCCTGGTGGAAGCAGGACTAAGTTCTCCTCCCTCAGACACCTCATCTTTCTGTGCGGAAATAACCTCTGTCGGCTCCTTAGTAAAGACTGACTGGTAACGACACACGTGCAGCTTCAGTGGTGCTTCCCTTTCTGTGGTCTCTGAGTCATACTCATAATTCTGAACCAGAAACTGAGGACTGTCTGAAAAAATCTGAAATGTACTGTTTCCCCATTCTTGTCAAGTGTATTCCATTGCCAAGTTTCTCCCTCATAATTGACACGTTTGTCCCAAAACACACTCATTTCCCATAACCAAAAGATCTTGAGGAAGGAAACAGACTTTAGAACTCAAGAGATGTAAAGATGGAAGCTAGTTATGTAAGACTTCATTTATTATAATAGTGAACACAAGAATTCCCAATGTATTATTTTGGGGGGTTGGTAGAGTCTAACTAACATCCTTATTTTGAGTTTAGAGAAAATGCAAGGTCCCTGTCACACGCACGTGCACACACACACACACACACACACACACACAC
>NW_007726799.1:0-1265 GCF_000696425.1 Galeopterus variegatus
TCTCTTCTTTTTTTTGTTAGCCATGCTAATGGTTTGTCAATTTTGTTTATCTTTCCAAAAAGCAACTTTTTGATTCTTTGATATTTTGTATTTTTTTTGTGTGTTTCAATTTCATTGAGTTCTGCTCTGATCTTAATGATTCCTTTCCGTCTGCTAACTTTAGGTTTGGATTGTTCTTGTTTTTCTAGATCTTTAAGGTGCAGTGTTAGGTTGTTCACTTGCCATCTTTCCATTCTTCTGAGGTGAGCATTTAATGCAATCAATTTCCCCCTTAGTACTGCTTTTGCCGTATCCCACACGTTTTGTTATGATGTCTCATTATTTTCATTATTTTCAATTAAATACTGCTTTTGCAGTATCCCTCAGGTTTTGGTATAATGTGTAATTATTTTCATTAGTTTCCATAAATTTTGGATTTCCTGTTTAATTTCTTCTTGGACACATATGTCATTAAGTAGAATCTTGTTTAATTTCCACGTTTGTATAGTTTTCAGAGTTTCACTTGTAGTTGATTTCTAATTTTAATCCATTGTGGTCTGAGAAAATACATGGGAGAATTCCATTTTTTTTATATTTGTTGAGACTTGATTTGTGACCTAATATGTGATCTATCCTGGAGAATGATCTATGTGCNAGTCTATGTGTGTCTTTATGGGTGAGGTGGGTCTCTTGAAGGCAGCCTATAGTTGGGTCCTTCTTTTTAATCCCGTCAGCCAGTCTATGTCTTTTGATTGGGGAATTTAAGCCTTTTACATTAAGAGTTGTTATTGAAAAGTGTTGATTTATTCCTAGTATCTTATTCATTGTTGTTTGGTTGTCTTAAATGACTTTTGTTCCTTTCTTTCTGATTTACTGTTTGTTTTCTGTGTTTGTTGGTTCTTTAGCACGTAGATATCCTTTTCGTTTGTTTGTTTTCTCTACATGTATGCCATTTTTATTATACTAGTGGGTTTAGATTTTTCTTGGGTTTTTATAGCAGTGGTGGTTATTTTTCAGGAACCAAACCCAGTACTCCTTTGAGAATTTCTTGTAAGGGTGGTCGTGTGGTGGTGAACTCCCGCAGTTTTTGTTTGTCTGAGAAATATACTATTTGCCCTTCATTTCGGAAGGATAGCCTTGCAGGGTAGAGTATTCTTGGCTGACAATCTCTGGCTTTTAGTATTTTGAATATATCCTCCCATTCCTTTCCGGCTTTTAGGGTTTGTGCTGAGAAATCTGAAGTTAACTTGATTGGGGCTCCCTCATAGGTCATTTGACACTTCTCT
>NW_007726799.1:2462-34279 GCF_000696425.1 Galeopterus variegatus
GCAATCCTTCAGAGCAATCCACCTGGGTAGTAACAGCTACCCCCGGCACAAGCAAGGACACCAGAGATTCTGACTCACCATCAGGCTTTCTGAGTTCCTCTTCTTGCTGGTGGCCTCTGGAATCCTGCCGGCGTGGGGCACAGGCGATTCACTCCCTTCCGGCCGCCATGTTTCCTCTCTTCCTTCTAACTGGGCCTGGGTGGTCGCTCTTGGTCTCTGGCGCCCAGGGTGGAAGGACTGCGTGGGAGTCATGCCCGGCGACCAGCATGCACTCCTCGCGTCTCACACGCCACCGACGTCTGCAGGTATCTCATCTTTTATGAATACTCTTAAAGTACTCGGAAATGATTCTACTTACTCTCCATCCACTTCTGGTCTTCTACATACACAGTGAAACTTGGCCCAAAAATCTATATAAAGATCATTCTCCACAATATGAAAGATTCGTCCAATGACCAGTTTATCCTTAGCAGGTCCCATCTGTGTAAGAGGTGAATGTCTCAGCATGGATGCGAAGGATTCCACATTTTTCGGAGACTCTTGGAAGAGTGTGGTGATGATAACGCCAAGGCCACGGGTTCAGATCCCTATATAGGAATAGCCAGTTAGCTCGCTTGGGAGAGCGTGGTGCTGACAACACCAAGTTGAAGACTAAGATCCCCTTACTGGTCATCTCACGAACGGAACGAAATCAACAACCATGCGCCAGGGACTGAGCCACGAGAGCCTACAGTTTCTTTTCTTTTTTTTAAAGATGACTGGTAAGGGGATCTTAACCCTTGACTTGGTGTTGTCAGCACCACACTCACCCAGTGAGCTAACCAGCCATCCCTATATGGGATCCAAACCCATCGCCTTGGTGTTATCAGCACCGCACTCTCCCGAGTGAGCCACAGGCCGGCCCGAGCCTACAGTTTCTAAAGACAGTTCACTAATTAGCTCTCTAACAGTGTCATTCTATAAGCAGTCCTTTCAAGACATTGACCTTCTTTTCCCAGTCAGAAGATGCAGATGACCTCAAGAATGCTAATAAAAAGGATAAGGTGACACAAAATTCAAAAGCATCAATTTCGGGAGCCGGCCCGTGGCTCACTCGGGAGAGTGCGGTGCTGATAACACCAAGGCCCCGGGTTCGGATCCCACATAGGGATGGCCGGTTCGCTCACTGGCTGAGCGTGGTGCTGACAAAAGCATCAACTTCAATATACTTCGGGGATTTAACTCTCCGCCCACACACCCAGCGGCGCCTCCGTGTGGCCGAAACCTCTTCCAACTTCTGGTAGCTGCTGGCATTCCTTGGCTTGTGGCCACATCACTACAATCCATGCCTCCATAGTCACATTGCCTCCTCCTTTTCCGTCAGTCAAATCTGCTTCTGTCTACGTATTATAAGGACATTTGTTTCTTTTGTTTTTTTTGTTTTTGGTGGCTGGCCATATAAGGACTCTCATGAGTACAATTAGGGTCTACCCAGATAATCCAGAATAATCTCCCCATCGCAAAATCCTTAACTTAATCACATCTGCAAAGTCCTTTTTTTTTTTTTTTTACCATATAAGGTAACATTCATAGGTTTCAGGGTTCACATAGAGATCTTTTGGGGGTCCATTATTTAGCTTACCACACCATCCTATGAAACTTAACAGCTCTACTCCTTAAACTACATTACAGAAGACCCAGCTCTGTCCCTAAACATGCACTATCTTCCTATAGTCCCTCCAACTGCACCCCAAACCATCTTCCAGTCCCCAACTGTATTCCCAGTCCACCCTACAATAGCTTGTACCTGCATTCTTAAAACTGTTCTCTAGCAGCCCCATTCCTGCCAAAGACCTTCACGTGATCCTTCAATTGCATGCAAACTGTACTGTCATAGACCCCAACCTCACCTCAAGCCACGCTCAATCACTACCACTTTTTTTTGACTCAACAGAAAGTCATTTTTTTACCCAACAGAGCACCACCACTCATATCTATCCCTAAATACCCCCAACTTCACCATCCAAGTGCCCTCCCTCCTCCCTCCTCATCTCCTCTTCATCCAGTGAAACTCTATCTACATGGTGGCAGAGGGAGGCTATTGAGAAGGTTGAGAGGGTGAGATTAATAGAGAGAAATTGAGAAAGATGGGGGCGGGCATATTGTGCAGGGTATGTGATGAGAAAGCAAGTGTCATGGGAAGTTCCGGTCAAGAAGACGCAGCTGTGCCCTTCAGATGGAGTTACTTGGAGGCGGCAGGGGAGAAGAGGGCCTTGGCAACCCCCAGGACAACAAGACCACTAATAGGGTTCCTGTGGACCCACGCAGGAGCAAGGAGGCAAAAAAGCTGAAAAAAGGGAGCCATTCAGAGGCTGGTGAGTCATTGCAAGGGACCGGTGCAGGGCCCGTCCCACGGGAAGTGTTTGGAGCACAGGCGGTGGGGGAGATGTTCCCACCGGGAGAACACTGGGGCACAGCAAGGACAGCTGATCCAGTCCCCAATCAGCGCAGGACCACGCAGAGGAGACTGGTCAGGAATGCAGAATTGTATGGGATGCAGTTTGATGAAAAAACTCAGGCCCAGATCAGAGTGTCTACACAACCCAGTTGCACTGGGTCTCTGGAGAGCCAGAAGTACCTCTAAGGTCAACCATTAAACCCTGAGCTGCACAAAAATCCTTCCCTAGGGAAACAGCAGCAAAGCAGCAATTTACCTCAACCACCCATCTCAAGTACTGCTTCCCACAGGAAGTTCCCCGTTTTAGAAGTAGGCAAAGGACAAAAAATTAGTTCAGGCTCAGGCACACCACCAGCACCACCAAGCCGGCCAGTGGACATGAAGTCTGGAGCAGGGACCGGACCTCCACCCACAACCAGGCACAATACCAGCACCTCAGGGCCTGCCCAGAGTCCTGATGCATAGAGCTGGGGACCAGACCCACCCACAACCAGGCACACCACCAGCGCCAAGGAGCATGCCAAAAACATCACCTCCGTGTGGGTGGTCCATGACAGCCACCACAGTAACCACAGCTGCTGTGAAAGTGTCTAGATGTCACAACCACCACACAGATGGTCCACCAGCCACTGGAGTGCATTGACACAAAGGAGAGTCACCAGCAGAGACCAAAGAGGATGTCTCTCTCCACAAAACCCATTCCAGAGTGACAGAAGAAGCATCTGCTCTATGATAATATTGGAGGACCTGAACACACCTATCAGCATTGGACAGATCATCTAGGCAACAAATCAACAGAGTAACCATTACTCTTTCAGAGGGAGAGAAGAAATCTAGGGTTATCAGGGGTGAGTGGGGAGAGGAAGAGGGGGATAGGGAGAGATTGGACAAGGGGCATAAATAATAAGTACAATTTGTAACAATATACATACTAGTAATATTGATTCGATCGACATGTGTCAACATTGAATCCCCCAATATGTATAATCAATTATGATTCAATAAAAACAAATAAATAAATTTTTTAAAAAGGTACCATAGGCATTTTAACATCAGGTCTACAAATTCCATTTTGGAAATTTAATTGGTAATATATTGATTTTTTAAAGATTAATTTGGGGAAGTACTGTCATCTTTATTATGTAGAAGGTCTCCCCTTCTACAAGATGGTTGACCTGCGAAATAAGGGTGCCAGTACAGAAAGTTGTGAGGCAAATGCGAGTCCAGTGATGTTCCCAAAGTTCTAACTGAAGGGGGGTTCTTGAGATGCTGGCAAGGAGGAAGGGAAGGTTGTGGGTCCCGGTGTTTTGTGAGCTATATGCATCTGAAGATATGGGTGGAACCCTCGGCTGTGTGCAAGCTGGTTTGCATGTATCTGGCACACAGAGGCGCTCAGTAAATGTTGAATCAGTGAGCAAATAAGTGAATCAATTACTTTTTGGAGAACTTATTGTATGCCAAACAACCTGCTAACACTTTTCATAAATCATCTCTAATCCTCATTACAACCCTGCCAGATAGGTATTATGAGCCCCATTTGACAGGCCAGGAAAGCTGAGGCTCGGAAAGCGGAGGTTCTCTGCCATATTCAAACCTGGATCTTCATGATTCCAAAAGGAGACTCATTCATCCCTTTGTCCGGGATTTGTTAAGAGTCTATTGAGTAGAACAACGACCGACCAGAGTACGACAAACGCTCTAGATGGCATAGAACAGACGGAGCGCTCCCAGGAAAACCAGCTCGTGGCTGGGCTACGGCTCCCGAAAGGGCGGAGTTTCTGGCTCGCACCTCCAGGGAATGTAGCTGCCTCTGCCTCATAGTTATAGCTTTGGCTGAGTGGGAAAGGCTAGATCAAGTTTGGAGCGCGGCTGGGCGCAGATATTACGGATACTGGCCGAGAGAGGGCGCGGTTCCGCAGCTAAAAGCTCGGTTTGGAGCCCCTCAGCCCGCCAACTGGCCATTGGTGCGCAGGCGCAGAGGACACAAGGAGCGGGTTATTTTGCGGAGGGATAATTTGAGAGGAGGGGGCGTGGCTAGAAAGTGACGCAACATGGGGGCGGAACTCAACCAAATTACGCCTCACCTATTTGCCTCTGCCACTGAGGGCGTGGCCTAGGTGCCCTTCTCCTAATGAGGGTGGGCCGAATCTAGATTTCCCTCCGAGTCGGAGGCGCGGCTTAGGGCGGGCTCTCGAATTACCTTGCATCGATTGGTCACCTCATTCAAGGGGTGGGCCCGACGAGCCGTCCATCCCCGGTGTGGTCATTTCCTGTGGAGTTTCCCCAGCCCAGGGAGGAGGGGGAAGAGGACGACAGGGAGGAGGGCGGTCGTCCGGGGTTAGGTTGGGGGTGTCGGTCCGTTTAGGGCGGGAGATGACTCACCGCCCATCCCATCTCTCCGACGCCGCCCGCCCGCGCAGAGCTAGTTCCATGGCTTAGCGGAGGAGGAGGCAGTGGCGAGCGGGGGTGGGTGACTCTTATTTTGTTAGGGGGACCGGGCCGAGGTCCGACCGGCCTGGCAGGGCTCGCCCGGGGCCGGGCGTCATGTCTCATGCAGCCGAGCCAGCTCGGGACGGCGTAGAGGCCAACGCGGAGGGCCCTCGAGCCGTGTTCGTGCTGTTGGAGGAGCGCAGGCCGGCCGACTCGGCCCAGCTGCTCAGGTGCGGGGCCCCCTGGGGCCGGGAGTGCCGACTGGGGTTCCCAGGGGCCTGATCTGGGGGCAACAGGGGCCCCGGACAGGGATTGGAGGCCCTCGGCCTAGGCTTGGAGGACGCCGGGGCGCCTGTCTTGGGGGGGCACCTAAGGAATTTGGCGGTAGCCTGCTTAGACTGAGGCTTAAAGGAGTCGTGGGAGTTCATTAAGGGGGGGTCTGATTTGGGTAGAGGAGCTCATTTTGTAGTATCCAGAAACTGGTCTGCGGTAGGTGAACTTGGGAGACTGGGACTCTGATTAGAGACTGAATTTGGGGTCCTTCAGTTGGTCATGAGGGGAATGAATTTGAGGGTACACTGCCAGGTGAGGCACTGATTTTAAGGGAATCCTGTAATCTTTTTCCTTCAGTGTGGAAGAAGGAGTTCTGGGGGACAGAAGTGCTATCTTGGGAGCTTAGTGACTCCCAGTGGCTGGTTGCTTTGTTTGGGGATAACATGAATCTGGAGGACTTTGGGGGTATCTCAGATATGTTGTGTGGGTCCAGCCTTGTGAGTGTGTGTGAATGAGCAAGAGAAGCAACATTCAGCAAGACTTGACCAGAATAATCCTTTCAGCTGCCACCCACCCGGCTGGGGCAGATCTCAGGGATAGTGGAAAACCCCTCCTCCCACACCTTATTGGGGCTTGAATGGGAGACAGCCAGACAGGGGATAAAGATGATGTTACCTCTTAGCTCAGAGAAGAAGGCCTCAGACCTTATTTGGGAACCCAGAGGAGGGTCTTGTTCCTCCTGCCATCCGCCCTAGCCTCTCAGCCAGCCCTGCCCACTCCCTACCCACATGCCCCTTTTTATCTTGCCCTCCTATCGGGGGGGTCTTCAATCTGTCCCTGGAGCTGGAGTGAGTACTGATTGCACCATCCCTGTCTGGGTGGGTCCTCTCTGGCCTCTTTCTCATCCTCACTTCCATCAACGGGATTTGGAGCCTCAGCCCTCTCTGTCCACACCCCTGCCCACCCCAGTGCCCATCTCTTCCAATTTCTGTGTAATGGGGGTGGGGGGTGGGGTTTGCCTCCTTTCTGCCTGGGATTGTGCTGAGCTCAGCTCTCCCCAAGCTTCCTCTTCCCGACTTCCTGGGTGGTTTTAGGGCCCCGTCTGAGGGTGAGGAGAGGAAGGAAGATACATCCCTGGGGAGGGGAGAGAATTCTTCTCAAGTAAAGTCACCCACGGTCTCTCAGTATTCTAAATCTTTGACTAAATTCAAGGATGCATGTTAACCCACGTGTGTGTTAGTGTCCCCTGCACACTGTGGTCCTCGCATCCAGCATGGAGGGCTGAGTAGGCGCCTTTTGTATATCGATTCTAATTCCTTTATAGCAACCTAGATCACCATAGTAGTGGGCATAGTTGAAAGAGAGAGGTGTACATGGCTTCTTGTTTTGTGTGCCAGTGAGTGCTGGTGTTGAGGGTGTATGTGTGTGTGTGTGTGTTTTGATCTATCCAAAAAACAGGAGAGGATCGGGTCTGGTTCCATTGTCTCCCCCATCAGACTGAGGGCCATGACCAGGCCTGGTTCTTCTGTTTCCCCTCTCCTCTGGCTAAGAAAAGGATACCCGTATAAAGCGGATCATCCACCCATATTCTCCCTCTTGTAAATCTAAACTGTTGGAGCAAGGGGAGCCTTTGATATTTCCATTTTCATATTTGAGTGTGTGTTGGCATCCCATGAACTTTGGCTGGGGCTGGGAAAAACTCATTTGTGAGGTGGTAGATCCTTATGTAAAGTGAATCATCCAGCCCAGTTCTCTTTGTGATGCATTCAGTTTGTGTTACAATGGACTGTTAGGCTGCGGGATGCCCCCATTGCTCTGTGTGTGTACATATGTGGGCTCACATTCAGCCGCCAGGAAAACAGTAGGGGGTGGGGGGCTGGGAGAACTCTTAATGCAAAGTCAGGAATCCTTATGTAAAGTGAATTGTCATTCCTAAATTCTTCTATTTTCCTCAAACCCAGGTTGTTGTTACATGTGATTGTTAGGGTAAGAGGGTTGGGATCCGGGCACTCTTATTATTCTGATGCTTAAGAAACTGTGGGTAACACAAAGCATGCAAAAGTGGGGAGGGGAATGGGGGGTGGGGAGAGGACTTGGGAATTCAAGGTGGTGGTACCCAGCAGGGTGGCGAAATAGGAGGGGGTCTCTCTCTCTCTCTCTCTCCCTCTCCTCCCCCTCCCTCTCTCTCTTCTCTCTCACTCCCCTCCCCCCAGAGGGGAGGGGAATGAGATCTCCCTACAGTCACTAACCACCACCCCTACCTCCTCCTACCCTCAGCCTGAACTCTTTGCTTCCGGAATCCGGGATTGTTGCTGACATTGAATTAGAAAACATCCTTGATCCTGACAGCTTCTACGAGCTCAAAAGCCAACCCCTACCCCTACGTTCAAGGTATGGCTCACCTATCTGACTTTCCTCTCAATTCCTCAGCGCCTCCCCTTGATGGGCAAAGGCCCTCAGTGCCAGCCCAATCCATCTTCTCACCAGCCTGCATTTTCCAGGTGGTAAAATTAAGGGCCAGAAAGAGCATGTCACACAGGAAAGCAGGTGGCCAAGCTAGGATTCTAGTATCTCTGACAAGACCTCCCCTACCTCCCCACTCCACCTGCATACCCATTCATACACAGATATTCCAGCTGCCTGGAGACCTGTTTAAGCTCCCACCCCCAAGTGGGTAGAGCCATACACAGAGCCCCTGCTCAGCCCCCTCCCACACTCTACAAACTCACCAACCCTCAGCCCATGAGGAACCCTGCTGGTCTCTTCTTTCCCCCAGCTTGGAAGTCTAAATGTGCTGAGTCATCGGCCTGGGCTTTAAGAGAGGGGAGGGGACCTGGAAGAGGGGCAGGAAGAGAGGATTGTGAAATCTCTCAGATTTTCAAAACTGACTGGCTCCTGGGACCAGAGGCCTAAGCAGGGGAAGAAGGGGGAACTGGGGCTGCTCATGTAGCCTGATGCCCACCCCCAGGAGCTCAGAGAGCATCTCCAGCCCCTAATTGGACTTAGGAGCCCTCTGCATCCACGTTATACTGCCACAGCCTCTCAGTCTGCCTCTTCTCTTCTTTAAATAGGATAAGCCCCTCTCACAGAGCCTAGCAATGGCACATCCACTTAATATATGAACAGGCTCAAATCTAGGCTTCACTGTAAGGACTGAGGGTGAAAATTCCCCCACCAGACTGTGACCTCTGAGTGCTGGAACCGGGTCTGGTTCCATTGTCTCCCTCATCGGACTGTGACCATTGAGGGCCATGACCAGGCCTGGTTCCTATGTTTCCCCTCCGCATTGTGGCCTCTGAAGGCAGAAAACAGGCCTGGTTCCTGTGTCTGCTCCATCATACTGTGACCCCTTAGGCTTAGGATGAGACTTTTAGCTTACCTATGGCCCCATATTTCCCATTCCACAGCCTCCCAATATCACTGCAGGCCACACCAGCCACCCCAGCCACTCCAGCTACACTCTCTGCATCGTCTTCTGCAGGGGGCTCCAGGACCCCTGCCATGTCATCATCTTCTTCGTCGCGTGTCTTGCTGCGACAGCAGCTGATGCGGGCCCAGGCGCAAGAGCAGGAGAGGCGTGAGCGTCAAGAACAGGCTGCAGCCACTCCCTTCCCCAGTCCTGCACCTGCCTCTCCTGCCATCTCTGTGGTTGGCGTTTCTGCTGGGGGCCACACATTAAGCCGTCCACCCCCTGCTCAGGTGCCTAGGGAGGTGCTTAAGGTAATGTTAGGCCCAGAGGCCCTGGGAGGGGGCTCCTAGTGACTGAGGAGTGGGCCTAGGAGCTAGGGGTGGCCTGGGATTCCTGATGGCTTTTGGGAGAGGCCCTAGGGACCCTAAGGAAGGTCCCTTGTACTGTTTGAAGGGTCTGTGCTTGTGTCCCATGTGCTGAGAGTTTCTGAGGTGTTCTGGAGTTGTGAGGGGTTCTTGGGGGCTATGAGGATGTTTTGGTGGACCATGGAGAGTCATGAGGGCCCTGAATGGGCCCTGGCTTTGTAGGAAGAGCTTCATGTGTGTGAGATACATTAGGAGTTCTTTGGCCATTAGGGTGTCTTGGGAAGCCATCATATGTGGTTCCTAGGTCTGTTAGGAGGTGTCAGAAACTAGCAGGGAGTCTTGAGGATTGTGACAGGGTTTTCCGGAAACTGCGAGGGATCCTGTCAGCCATGGGTGGATCTTGGGGGCTGTCTTTTTTTTTTTTTTAAAGATGACCGGTAAGGGGATCTTAACCCTTGACTTGGTGTTGTCAGCACCACGCTCACCCAGTGAGCAAACCGGCCATCCCTTTATGGGATCCGAACCCGTGGCCTTGGTGTTATCAGCAGCACACTCTCCCGAGTGAGCCAGAGGGCCCTGAATGGGCCCTGGCTTTGTAGGAAGAGCTTCATGTGTGTGAGATACATTAGGAGTTCTTTGGCCATTAGGGTGTCTTGGGAAGCCATCATATGTGGTTCCTAGGTCTGTTAGGAGGTGTCAGAAACTAGCAGGGAGTCTTGAGGATTGTGACAGGGTTTTCCGGAAACTGCGAGGGATCCTGTCAGCCATGGGTGGATCTTGGGGGCTGTCTTTTTTTTTTTTTTAAAGATGACCGGTAAGGGGATCTTAACCCTTGACTTGGTGTTGTCAGCACCACGCTCACCCAGTGAGCAAACCGGCCGTCCCTATATGGGATCCGAACCCGTGGCCTTGGTGTTGTCAGCACCGCACTCTCCCGAGTGAGCCACGGGGCCGGCCCTGATCTTGGGGGCTGTGAAGGGTTTCTGCGAAAGGGCGTTTTGGTCCTGGCGGAGACTCACCAACATTTTTGTGGGGTTCTCAAATTCTGGGCCTGGTTTGCCCACCTGAGCCTAGGAACAGATGTAAGTTAGGACGGTCAGGCCGGGACTCAGAGTCACCCTCCTGAGCTCTGTTCTACCTTGTCCCCTTCCCTCCTTGTCCCCTTTATCCCACAGGTGCAGACCCACTTAGAGAACCCAACGCGCTACCACCTGCAGCAGGCACGCCGGCAGCAGGTGAAACAGTACCTGTCTACCACACTTGGGCCCAAGCTGGCTTCCCAGGCCCTCACCCCACCACCAGGGCCCACGAGTGCCCAGCCATTGCCTGCCCCTGAGACTGCCCATGCTACCGGCCCCACAGGCAGTGCTCCCAACAGTCCCATGGCACTGCTCACCATTGGCTCCAGCTCAGAAAAGGAGGTAAGAGGCTGCAGCCAACCGTCCCACACTCCCCTCCCAGATTCTTCTAACCCCGTACAATATTTACTTTTTCTCCCAGATTGATGATGTCATTGATGAGATCATCAGCCTGGAGTCCAGTTACAATGATGAGATGCTCAGCTATCTGCCCGGAGGCACCGCAGGGCTGCAGCTCCCCAGCACGGTGAGGCCCTGAGATGGGAGGTTGGTCTGAAAATTACAGCATCTCTGTCACAATTACAGCACCCATGCATGCTGGTTGTGGATAAATGAAACCCCTGCTGTGGATTGTGCTCAGGTAGAGAGGGAGGCCTTATGACGACAATGGGACATGCCAGTGCTCTTGGGCCTTGTATTGGACTGCATCAGGAGGTGGGCCTTATAGACTCAAATAGATATGGGGCAGGGAGTTCATGGAGGTATGAGGGCATACCAAGGTGTTTGGGCTTTGCTGTGGGAAGTACCAAGAGGTGGGACTTGTGTAGCAATTTGAATGTACCAAGGGATTCAGGACATTGAGACATACCCAAACCATGTAGTGATTGGAACATACCAAAAGTCTCCAAACTCGGTATGGATTGTAACAAGTGGTTGGACCTCGTAGTGACTGGAATGTACTAAGGTTCTTGCAATGAACTGTGCCAAGAGGCAGGGTCCTGGTAGAGAGTGGATAAAAGTCTCTAGAGTAAGTGATGTACCATTGTAACCTTCTGGTTCTAGAACATTCCAAGAATCTTATAACTTGTTTTGGAACATACCAAGTGGCTATAGCTTTGCTTTCTTCCAACGTATCAAGAGGATAGAAGCATGCATAAAAATGGTACCCGTTTATCAGAACTTTTTATTAATTTGGGGGGTGGCCAGTTAGTTCACCCGGTTAGAGCATGGTGCTGATAACACCAAGCTCAAGGGTTTGGATCCCCTTAAAGACTAGCTGCCAAAAAAGAGAGCTTTTTATTGATTTAGATACAGCTAGAGATTGGGAACTTATATTAAAAGGATCTAGCATAGTGGAGGAAGTTTCAAGAGACAAAAACTCATCAAGAGGTGGGACTTGGTTGTACTTTTAGGTTAGTGTGTTGCCCTAGAGTCTATCCAGGATAATGTGAAGGAGAGAAAAAAACTGGGCTGACATAAAAGCAGTTCTAGTTGAATATAGTTGGACAGGAAATTCTGGGAGATCAGAATGTGCAGGAAGATACTAGAGCCAGGATCTTGGTACATGACAGCAGGAGACCATGGTACATAAGGTGGTATGACTTGGTCACAGTGAAACACTGGAGATTGGGTTGGAACTCTCCAGAAGGCCAGATTTTGGATGGAATGTTGCCATGACAATTTACCAAGGTCTGAGAAGATTGGGTTGGAGTGTTCCAAGAATGCTGAGAAGATTGGATTGGAATGTTGTGCTGGGAGGAGCTAACGGACCGGAATGTCGCATAAGAGCCGACAAAGACCTGAGAACGGTGGTTTTCCAGCATCTCTTCTCAGAGCCAGCCCTGGGGTTCGGGAGAAGGGCTTCAGAGGTCACTGAGGGATTTGAGGGTCTGGTAGGGAATGATAAGCAGGCCAGGCTCCAGTCTCCCAGCAAAGCAGGGTAGGTCCACTTCGCTCTGTCCTCCCTGTTGCCATGTGAAATCACCTTGAAGAGGAAGAAAGGGTGCTTGTGCCAAGTTAGCCAATCCTTGTGTTAGAGGGCCCAGTCTTTGGAATGTGTGGTGGGCCAGGAGCCTGGTTCTGAGGAGGGGCCGAGTCTGGGGTCTGTTCCCATCCGTTGTTTCTCTGCCTTCCCTGCGCCAAGCTGCCTGTGTCAGGGAATCTGCTTGATGTGTACAGCAGTCAGGGCGTGGCCACGCCAGCCATCACTGTCAGCAACTCCTGCCCAGCCGAGCTGCCCAACATCAAACGGGAGATCTCCGGTAAGTGCCAGAGTCTGGGCCCCATGCCCCCACTCTGTAACCTGGGATGAACCCCATGCCTACCAGGTCTGGGGTGGGCCTGATTCTAGTGGGGGAAGGGGTTGGAGCTTACAGAAATGGGGGCTGGTTGCTCTTTTTCTATACGTCCCCATGGTCCTGCTTTCTCCCCACTTACTCTCACTTATTGAGTTTAACAACATGGCCTTGTAAAAAGACAGTTTTAAAAATAAGTCAGTACGAAACCCTACAGGTGCAGGTGCTCCCTTCTTTCCATGCCCAGAGACCCTGATCACCCCCACTCTCTTCCAGAGACTGAGGCAAAGGCCCTTTTGAAGGAACGGCAGAAGAAAGACAATCACAACCTCAGTAAGCCAGAGAGTGTGTGTGCTTGCCCACACGCCGCCCAGCCCCGCCTCACTCTGAGTCTGGCCCTCTGTGGGGGGCTTCCCTGCAACAGCCCGCAATACCCCCCGTTTCTCCCTGTTCCCTTCTTCACTGATTGATGACTCTTTCCCACTCTTTCTCTCTCTCCCTGCCTCCAAAGTTGAGCGTCGCAGGCGATTCAACATTAACGATAGGATCAAAGAGCTGGGCACCCTCATCCCCAAGTCCAGTGACCCGTGAGTCTGGGCTGGGGACCCCAGACCAGTGGGAGTTGGGGCGAGAGGTGGGGAGGTGTGGCTAAAGTTGTTCCATGGTACGCCTGTCAGGCAGTCATGCCCAGGTAGTTCTCTGGTCCTTTCTCAGCCTGAGCAGGGTTACAGACCCTCACCATGTCCCTGCCTAAAATTTTAGGTGTGCCCCATCTAGTCCTCCTTGTGCCCCATCTAGTCCTCCTAGGACATATGCATCTCATTTTCTGTTCATTTTGCACTTCCTTTATTTATTCAAGATTTATTTATTGAGCTTCTGCTTTGTGTGAGGTACTGTGCTAGGCCCTGAGGATACCAGAGGGAACCAAACAAAGACCCCTGACCTAGTGGAACTGATGTTTTAGTGGGGGCAGACAGACGGTAAACAAGATAAAGAAGTAAATCTTGTGAAATCCATGACAATGAGTGTTATGGAGAGGAATCAAGAATGGAAGATAGGAGAATAGTGGGAGAGTCACAGTTTGGGGTGAGGAGGGTAGGGATGGGGCAGGCCTCCACTGACCAGGGAACATTTGAATAAAGAGCCAAAGTAGGGAAGGCAAGGAGCTACATGGGTGTCTGGGGGAAGAATGTTCCAGGGGGAAGGCAGAGCTGGGATGGAGGCCCCAAGATGGGAATGGTTTCCCGTGTTCTAGGAGCACTGAAAGGCAAATGCGGCTGAAAGGAGATGAATCAGAGGGATGTAGCTAAGAGAGGAGCCATAAGGGGTCAGGTCAGAGAGGGAGTCAAAGACTTGGGTGTGAAGGGGCACCTTTGGAAGGTTTCAGACAGAGAGTTTTCATCTGAACACTCCATACCCTTGAGGTACCCTCACTTCAAGTTCTTCATGTGGTGGGGTGCTCCATCTACCTGGTGCAATCCCCCCTCACTCAGCTCTCAAGAGACTCCATATGCAGCACTTCCTTCTCCCCTGCCCCACCGGGCCCCATAGGGAGATGCGCTGGAACAAGGGCACCATTCTGAAGGCTTCTGTGGATTACATCCGCAAGTTGCAGAAGGAGCAACAGCGCTCCAAAGACCTGGAGAGCCGGCAGCGATCCCTGGAGCAGGCCAACCGCAGCCTGCAGCTCCGAATTCAGGTCTGGAAGGAGGAGATGGTGGCAGGGGTGAGGGGAGCTTCCTGCAGGCAGAGGCAGAGGAAAAACAGGCCAGGGTTCCCCTTCCTGGCATACTTGGGGGATCCCCAGGCTTCCTGACTCTCATGATGATGATGATGATGATGATGATGATAGTAATAATCATAACATTAACAAGAATAATAATGAATATTAGCAAATGTACATAGCATTTCTCTTGTGCCATGCACTGTGACAAGAACTTTATACCCATTAACTCATTTGATCCTCACAACAACCCTATGAGATTGGGACCATTATTATACCCATTTTACAGATTGAGACTGATGCTCAGATGTTAAGCGACTTGCCTAAAGTTTTACAACCAGCGAGTGGCAGAGGCTGAACTCAAACCCAGGCAGCCTCCCCTTTTAATCATTACACTCATCTGCCTCTGAGGGACTGTGAACCCCATCTTATCCTGCACCCATCCCCTACTTTTTGCAGGAGCTAGAACTGCAGGCTCAGATCCATGGTCTGCCGGTACCTCCCACCCCAGGGCTACTGTCCCTGGCCACAACCTCGGCCTCTGACAGTCTCAAGCCAGAGCAGCTGGACATTGAGGAGGAGAGCAGGCCAGGCACAGCGACGTTTCATGTAGGGGGGGGATCTACCCAGAATGCTCCCCATCAGCAGCCCCCAGCACCACCCTCGGATGCCCTTCTGGACCTGCACTTTCCCAGTGATCACCTGGGGGACCTGGGAGACCCCTTCCACCTGGGGCTGGAGGACATTCTGATGGAGGAGGAGGAGGGGGTGGTGGGAGGACTGTCGGGGGGTGCCCTGTCCCCACTGCGGGCTGCCTCCGACCCCCTGCTCTCATCAGTATCCCCGGCTGTCTCCAAGGCCAGCAGCCGCCGCAGCAGCTTCAGCATGGAGGAGGAGTCCTGATCAGGCCTCACTCCTCCCCTGGGACTTCCCCACCTAGGAAAGGAGGACAAGTCAGGATGAGGCCCCATCTTTTCCCCCACCCTCCCATGAGACTGCCCTGCCCAGGTATTCTGGGGGAAGAGGAGATGTGATCAGGCCCCACCCCTGTAATCAGGCAAGGAGGAGGAGTCAGATGAGGCCCCACTCCTTCCTCAAAGGAACAGCTCAGTACAGGTATTTCAGAGGGAGAAGGCACGAGAAGGTGGTGAGATCAGGGCCTATCCCCTGGAGATCATGGCCTCACCCCTACCCTGTGGGACCCTCCCTTGCCCAAATAAGGGAAGGAGACAAGATGAGGTCCTGCCCCTGTCCCCTAGGGACTGTCCTAGCCAAGTCTCCTGGGAAAAGGAGGTGTCAGGATGTTGCTCCATCCCTTCTCTTGGAACTGCCAGTTTTGTACATCCTGGCATGGAAGAGGAGTGAAAATGATAGAGGTCCGACCCCTGGGGGCTTAAGCCCTGCCCCTTTCCCATGAACCCTGCCCTGCCCTGCCCAGGCAAGGAACAAAAGTAAGGATGAGACCTGGCTCCAGTGGAGGAGCCAGGCCCTGCCTCTTCCCTATAGGAACAGCCCAGTGCAGGTATTTCAGGTGTAGAGGACTCAGTAAGATCAGGCTACCGTATGTAGAGATCACAGCCCCACCCTTGTCCCTTAGCAACATCCCATCCAAGCATTTCACACTTCAGGGAGGAGTGGTACCTAAGCTCCCCCACCTTAACCTGGGACCAACCTGACCTAACCTAGGAGGGCTCTGAGCCCACCTTGCTCTTGGGAAAAAGGGCAGATCTTGAAGTCTTCTGGATTGACTTTCCAGACCTAGATCTGGCCCCCCCACCCTTGGGTAGAGTCCTGCCTTCTTCCTTGAGGGGCAGTTTGCAAAGGTGATGGAGATTAGCAGGGACTGAGTCCAAGTTTCAAGAACCAGTATCCCAGCACTCTTTTTCAATGTGCAGAGGAACAGGATGAAGGAAGGGGTTATTCCCAGGAGTTCCCTAGCCCAGGAGAAAGTGGAAGCCTCCTCCACCCAGGCAGAGGCTTGGAGGAAGGTTTCAGAAGCATATTGTACCCCCCTTATTTGTTTATCTGATTTTTTTATTGACCCCTACTCAGAAGCTAGGTCACCCCCAACCTCTGGCCCCCACCCAGTCCCATTTTAGAGGAATCCCCCCATTTCGGAGTTATCAAGAGATACTCCCTGCCCATTCCCATCCCTCCTACTACCTACACTGAAGGCTGTCAGCTTTGGATTGCTAGGGCCAGACCCCAAGGAAGGTATACTGAGTAGTCTGTAGGTTTGTGATTAAGATAATAAAGTGCTAGGTGTGTTTGATGCGCTTTTAACTTTGGCAAAGTCTCCTGTCCTTGTTTTTGACTGTGCAGTGAACATGACTCATGCAGGCCAGGGACAAAAGTTCTTAGAAGAAACAAATTTCAGAGGGATGGATAAAAGAATTTAGATAGGAAGAGGGGCTGGAGGAAAACAACCTGCAAACAAAAGCAATCAGTCCTCATAACGACCTGCCAGGCACTGTTCTAACTGCTGCAAGTGTTTCACCTAATTTATTTGTCTAAGGAATGTTAGTCAGAAAGTTCTGCTTCTTCCCAACTCGTGTTTGAAAAAGCTGAGCAATAGAACCTAACTGTTCTGAAGATATGCAGCCTATAAATGGCAGAAGTGCTAAGCAGTCAAGTTAGATGAGTGAGGGCTCTGGATTGAAAAATGTCGCCGAGGGCAGAGGGGATTTTCTTGCAAGTTCACTTTCGAAACTGATAAGGTAATATAGCCTTGTGTTGCTTAACAACAGGGATCCGACGGGGATCCGTTCTGAGAAATGTGTCCTTAGGCGATTTCAACGTTGTGGGAACATCCCAGAGTGTACTTACCCCAACCTAGGTGATACTGCCTACTGCACACCTAGGTTATATGGTATAGCCTATTGCTCCTAGGCTACAAACCTGTACAGCATGTGACTATAAGTGTATACTGTAGGCAATGGTAACACAGTGGTAAGCATTTGTGTCTCCAAAAATGTCTAAACAAGGCCGGCCCGTGGCTCACTCGGCAGAGTGTGGTGCTGATAACACCAAGGCCACCGGTTCGGATCCTATATAGGGATGGCCGATTTGCTCACTGGCTGAGCGTGGTGCTGACAACACCAAGCCAAGGGTTGAGATCCCCTTACCGGTCATCTTTAAAAAAAAAAAAAAAAAAATGTCTAAGCATAGAAAAGGTATAGTAAAAATATGGTATAAAAGATAAAAAATGGTACACCTGTATAGGGCACTTACCATGAATGGAGCTTGCAGGACTGGAAGCTGCTCTGGGTGAGTCAGTGAGTGAGTGTAAAGCCCTAGGACACTATTGTACACCGCTGTAAACTTTATACACTGTACACTCAGGCTACACTAAATGTATAAAGAAATAAAGTGATCGTGCTTCGATGTTACAACTAATCTTATGGGACCACCATCATATATGCGATCCGTCATTGACTGAAACGTTATGCAGCGCATGACTATACGTGAGGGTATCTCCTGGTAGACAACAGAGGTATTCAGGGTGGTGGAAAGGGCAAAGACAAAAACCATAAATGTAGAGGAACAGGCAAGCAACTCAATTTTGGAACAGACATTGAAATTTTGGGAAGATTTGTTTATTTTTGGCAGCTGGCGGGTACAAGAATCCAAACCCCTGACCTTGGTGCTTGTTATCAGCACATGCTCTAACCAAGTGAGCTAACCAGCCAGCTCCTAGGAGAATTTAAATGGAGGTGAACAGACACAAATATTTTTTTGAAGCCTGGGGTAAGAAAATTTTCCTGGAATCCTCAACCCAACTCTGACTCTTAGGATGGGCATCGGGCCTGGTTCCTGCATTTCTCCTACCGGACTGTGACCTCTGAGGGCTGGGACCAGGCATGGTCACCCATGACTCCCCCAGCAGACTGTGACCACCACACTTGCTACCTCTTTCTAACTTATCACAGTGCAACCCCTCAGGCCTGGTTGCTGAGTCTTTGTCACCAGACTGGTGGCTCCCTGATACCTTTATTTTTTCTCCTCAATTTTGCTATATTCTCTCTCTCTCTTTTTTTTTGTAAATATAGCATGTAATGCCCAGAAGTGTTTTTAAAATTTTTATTCTGAAACAATTTTAGATTTATAGAAGAGCCATTAGAACCATTAGTTTCCATACCCATCATTCACCTCCCCCGAATGTTAACGCTTTACATGTGCACATATATTTATCAATTCTAAGAAAATAACACTGCCAGAGTACTATTAACTCAACTTCAGTCTTTATTTGGATTTCACCAGTTTTTTCACTAATGTCTTTGCTGTTCCAGGACCCTAATAAAGATAGTATATTAGTTATCTATTCCTGTGCAACCAATTACCACAATCTCAGTGGCTAAAAACAACACATGTTCATTATCTCCCAGGTTTTCTGAGTCAGAGGTCCAGGGTGGGCTCAGCTGGATCCTCAACTTTAGTGTCTCACACCAGGGCACAATCAAGGAAGGTGTCATGCAGGATTGAGGACTCCTCTGAAAGTGTGACTGGGGAAGGATCTGCTCTGCACTCATGTGGTGGTTGGCAGGATTCAGTTCTCTGCAGCGTGATGAACGGAGGGCCCCAGTTCCTTGCGGGCTGTCAGCCAGAGGTGCCCTCAATCCTTGCTGCATGTGCCTTTCCATGAGGCAGCTCACAGCTTGGTAGTTTGCTTTATCAAGGCCAGCAAGACAGAGAGTCAGCTAGCAAAACAGAAGTTACAGTCTCTTGTAATCTAATCATGGAAGTGACATCCCCTCACTGTTAGGCATTCTGTTGGTTAGAATCAAGTTACTCAAAGGGAGGGGATTACACAAGACCGTGAATATCAGTAGGCAGGGACCACTGTGGAGGCATCTTAGAATCTGTCTACCACAGATAGCACGTTGCGTTTAGTTGTCATACCTTCTTGGTCTCTGCTGACAGTTTCTCAGTCTGTCCACTGAGAAGGCCTAGAAATATTGCTATTCCAGAAGCGACGAGTACATCTAGTGCCCAGATCTTGGTTTCTACATGCCATTCTCCAATAAAAAGAACTAGGGCTCCCTGAAGAAATGGCTGATTTTAAGGCTGGAACAGAGAAATACAAGACGAGCCTGGAGCATCCTGTAATGCCAGAAAGTAGGGAAGTACCAGAAAAAAATGAGTATATCGTAATGATACAGGAGCCAACCTGAAAGTGCTCCCAATGGCCAAGGCTGGAACAATTTGAGCAGCAGCAGCAGCAACAACAAAATTATAGTATTGGATTATAATCCAAAAAATAAATTAAACATCTATAATTCCATACTTATATAAACGATATGATTGAATAAATAAATAAATGCTAGAGGAGGGACAACTCTTCCTTACGTAAGAATTCCAAATAAATATAGAAAGAATGAAGGAAGTAGAAAATTTCTGTTAGAATACCACAGTAATAATTGCTGGAGACAAGATCTACCAAATGATAAAACTAGTGGGCAAAACTTTAAGGTTAAATACAACAGATGCACAGCCTTAAATATCAGCCCCAAAATTTATATTAAATATTTGATTCTCATCCCTCCAAGAGGTGGCACTTAATTCCCCTCCTCCTTTTGAATGTGAGCTGGACTTAGGGACTTGCTTCTAGTGAAAAGAATATGGAAAATGGAAAATAGTAACATGACAATGGAGAAACCTGGCAGACACTACCTTAACCAAGAGATGAACGTTGACATCACCAGTAATACATATCGTTATCACCTACCCCCTGATATGATGCAAGGAAAAGGGCATTTCACTTTTGTGGTATTCTTTTCCCAAATCTCATAACTCCAGTGCAACCATGAGAAAATATCAAAGAAGCCCAAATTATGGGACATTCTACAAAGTACTTAACCAGTATTCCTCAAAAATGTCAAGATCACAAAAGACAAGGAAAGATACGTTGTATATTTAAGTAAACACAGTCTTTTTGTCTCCATCTGTCAATTCCGGCTTTTTTTTTTTTTTTTTTTTCCCTGAGACTGAAGCTGGTGTCATTACACAGACATATTTTTCAAGGCTACCCAGTGTTTTCTACGCCCCACTGTACTGGAGTGCGATCACCTCCAAGTGAGGGGAAGCACATAGTGAGCCCTGTGATTATGCCTTCTTTCTGCCTGGGTCAGTTTCAGGACCTCCCTGTAGAGAAGTGGAGCCTTGGCAAAGAATAGCAACATAGATGAGCTGGGGAGGGAGAGGTCAGATTTTGGGGCTGCTGGAACTTCAGTCTATGACGCATGGTGGTGGAGAGAAAGGAACTTTGTAGAGGCAGAGTTCTGAAATCACCATAGGCGTTGCTTTAGGTCTTTGGCCAAATACTAAGTTGTGCAGGCTTAAAGCAAGACACTGTGAGACCACACAAAGGACACTCCTGGGCTTATGTGAAATGAATGGAAATTCCAATGGTTGCACAATTCTGGGAGACATAGGAATTTTGACCAGCCTGGGTGGAGAGTCCTCATCCAATACCCCACTGAGAAATAGACTCCCAGAAAGGCCATGCATTAAGAGTAGGGCTACTTCAGCCCTAGAGTAAGGATTACTGTAGATCCTCCCTAAAATATCCGAAAACACGCATCAAAAGGATCAAGTTATATTGTGGGATTTATAATGTATGTAGATATAACATACAAAACAATAACACAAAGGACAGACTTTGTTAAATAAAAAGATATGGTTGCAAGTTTTTTCTATCTTATGTGAAATGGCACAATATTAACTTTAAATTGACTGTTATAAGTTAAAGATGCATTTCATCATCACCAGGGCAACTGATAAAGAAAATAATGAAAACAGGTCCAGCTGAAAAGACAATAGAAAAACAAAAATTGAGTATTAATATATATTTGGTTAACTCACAAGAAGGTGGGAAAGGAGAAACAGGATCAAAAACCAGAAAGAACAAATAGAAAATATATAACGATGTGATAGATCTTAACCTGACCATATCAATAATTCCATAAAATGTAAATGTACTAAAAGCTGCAATTAAAAGGCAAGGATTTTAAGACTGGAAAATCAAAAAACAAGACCGAACCAGAGCCAGGATTAGGGTGAGGCAAGTCAGGTAGTAGCCTTGGGTGCAAAATTTAAGAGGGCAACAAAAAACTCAGTAATTTAGATGAATAATACTTTAGTGCAATATTTTTTAAAAAATCGGAATTAATGCAAAGCAATCCATGATGCACAAATATTAGAGTTTTACATAAAGACAAGATTCTACCCCAATCTTGCAATACCCTGAGAATCCTGAAAGTGGTGGGGGGAGGGGCAGGCTCAATGATGTGAAAAAAAAAATCTCTCTTTTGTAATTTCTTCTAATGGTCATCATTCTGTACTAAGGGAAGCTAATAACTTTATTTCATTGCTAATAGCTGCAATTTACAGTATTGCAGGGTAAAAGGGAAGGTTTTATTTTATTACAAACATGTGTTTGGTCTGACCTAAAAACATTAAGAGTACTTGGGTAAGTAATACAAATGTTATTAATATAGATGACTTTTCACAAATAAAATATGATCAAATATCATTTTCTGAAAAAAACCTTTTTTGTAACCAGGAAAATAAAAAATTTGCCAGGAAATGTTTACACTTTATTCACTTAAGGGCTGTCCAGTTAGCTCAGTTGGTTAGAGCCCCACCTTATAACACCAAAGTCAAGAGTTTGGATCCCGTAGTGGCCAGCTGCCTAAAACCAAACACTTAAAACAGTGATAAATAAGGGCCGGCCCGTGGATCACTCGGGAGAGCATGGTGCTGACAACAGCAAGTCAAGGGTTAAGATCCCCTTGCCGGTCATCTTTTAAATAAATAAATAAAACAGTGATAAATAGTTTATTATTAAATTGTTTTTATAAAAAAATCATTTCTACTACTTATCTTTCAATTTGTCTGGAAACCTGACGCATAATTCCCTGCTGTTTGTAATAACTGATTTTTTTTTTTTTTTTTGTCTTTTTCCGTGTCCAGCAACGGATCGCAACCCTCAGTGTCGCCCCCGTACCGGACTGGGACCGGCAACGCGATCGCAGCCCTCAGTGTTGCTCCCGCGCCTCGCTCAGCCAGTGAGCAGGAACCGGTCTGTATGTGGGATCCGAACCCTTGGCGGGAGCGCTACCGCGCTTCCCAAGCGTCGCACTATAGCAGTGCGCCACCAGGCCGGCCCTGTAATAACTGATTTTTGTATTTTTGTATTTTATTTATTTTTTTGGCAGCTGGCTGGTATGGGAATCTGAACCCTTGGCCTCAGCGTAATAAGGCTGTGCTCTAACTAACTGAACCACTGGTCAACCTGGTTTTTGTGTTTTTTTTTTTTTTTCCTTTTTGTCTTTTTTCATGTCCGGCAACGGGCCGCAACCCTCAGTGTTGCCCCCATACCGGACTGGGACCAGCAACAGGATCGCAACCCTCGGTGCTGCGCCTGCCCCTCGCTCAGCCAGTGAGCGGGAACCGGTCTGTATGTGGGATCCGAACCCTCGGCGGGAGCGCTGCCGCGCTCCCAAGTGGTGCACTGTAGCAGTGCGCCACCGGGCCGGCCCTGGTTTTTGTGTTTTTGATGCAAATTGTTATGCATACCTATTTTATCCTTAAATACCAAAATTTATATGAATTTTTCTACTCTTCTGTTTAACAGTTTACGGTTAGTCTACTCTAATTAATATCGTATTAATGAAAAATGAATATATTTTAAATTTTATACTGGGCCGGCCCGTGGCTCACTTGGGAGAGTGTGGTGCTGATAACACCAAGGCCACGGGTTCGGATACCTATATAGGGATGGCCGGTTAGGTCACTTGGGAGAGCATGGTGCTGACAACACCAAGTCAAGGGTTAAGATCCCCTTACCAGTCATCTTTAAAAAAAAAAAAAAAAAACTTTATACTAAAAAAATTTTAGACACATAAGACATCTAAAAAGCCAAGTGGTACAATGTTCAGGGAAAAAGAAAAAGATGTGCAGAAATGAATAAAAATTAAGAGAGCAGTTATAAATTTTGCTATAAAAACCCAGTATTCCAAGTTTCTTTCTTTTTTTTTTTTTTTTTAAAGATGACCAGTAAGGGGGATCTTAACTCTTGGCTTGGTGTTGTTAGCACCACTCTCAGCCAGTGAACGAACCAGCCATCCCTATGTAGGATCTGAACCCGTGGCCTTGGTGTTATCAGCCCCGCACTCTACCGAGTGAGCCACGGGCCAGCCCTTCAGACCAAGTTTCTAAGATTGACATTAGAAAAGAATTGCCATCAATTTATTTTTCTTTTTGTGGGGGCGTCTGACTGGTATGTGGATCCAAACTCTTGATTTTGGTGTTATCAACACCACGCTCTAGCCAACTGAGCTAATCAGCCAGCTGTAACTATCATCAAATTTAGAGTTAACTAAAGAATGTTCTTCAAATGATGATGGAAGAATGAAGAAAGGGAAATGTACAAAATTTCAGTAACTAATAACATGAGTGTAAGCAAGAAATTTAAAAATGCCATTTGAAATAAATTTTAATAATAATCCTTCTCGACTGCTAATTTCTGGTAAAAGAAAAATTATTTTCAAAGAACATGAAGCTGACCAAGGACAAGACGAAGACGTTACAAAATTTATTTCACATTATGACCTAAGATTTTCTTTCTTTTTTTTTTTTTTTTTAAAAGATGACCGGTAAGGGGATCTTAACCCTTGACTTTGTGTTGTCAGCACCACGCTCAGCCAGTGAGCGAACTGGCCATCCCTCTATGGGATCCGAACCCGGGGCCTTGGTGTTATCAGCACCGCACTCTACCGAGTGAGCCACGGGCCGGCCCCGACCTAAGATTTTCAAAAGACTTTTTTAAAGAAAAAAATCAACATTTTTACTGACAAGTTGATTTATCGTGACTGGTTCATGTATTCCAAAGGATGCTTGTCTTTATCTTGTTTTCCATGCATTCTTTTTGGATAATAACAGAAATAATAGCAGATAATAACAGAATCAAGTACTTGCAATTTTTTTCTTTTTTTTTGGTGGCTGGCCTGTATGGGGATCTGAACCCTTGACCTTGAGTGTTACAAGGCTGTGCTCTAGCCAACTGAGCAGTTAGTGTCCAGCTTTTGTAAAATGAAAGTGTTGTTTTTATATTTGTTTATTTATTTTTGGTGGCTGACTGGTATGGGGATCTGAACCTTTGACCTTGGTGTTACCAGAGAAAGTGTTGTTTTTGAAAACTTGAAGGGGTTAGTTCAGTTGGTTAGAGCATGGCTTTATAACACCAAGATCAAGGGTTCAGTTCCGCATATCGACCAAGCCAAAAAAAAAAACAAACCTCAAGCTAATAGTTTATTAGATGGTGCTTTGTAAAGGTAATAAAATCAGAGACAAAAGTAGTGGAATATTTTTCAGAGTGATTTTTAGATGTTGAGTTTTGTGTGAAAAAACAATTTACCTCATAGAAGAGCATAAGAAATTACTGCAAGTCCAAATGTGGGGTTGTTTATAAACTTACTTGAACTTGTAGGTCACTATAATGTCTATATAATCATATAGCTAATCATAAAAAGGGATCAGTGCCTTATTTGTCCAATAATATTAAGCATTAATTTATCATACTACTGGAAAATCATGTGAAAGCTAAATACTATTGAGAGTCAAAAAAGCAAAATATCTTCTCTTGCTTTTTCTTTTTGTTTTTGGTGGCTGGTTGATATTGAGCCCCGGACCTTGGTGATTTTTCCTTGCTTTTTTGTTTTGTTTTGTTTTTTGATATCTGGCCAGCACCTGGATCCAAACCCTTGACCTTGATGTTTAACACTGTGCTCTAACCAACTAAGCTAACTGGACAGCCTCTTTCCTTGCTTTTTGATTGTACAACAGATGTAGCCCATCATGAACAAATGGGTCAGTTTATTAGCTACGTTCACATTAGGAATAATGTCAGAACAACAGAAGAAAGATTTATTGTCTTTAGTGAAACAAAGAAAAGGCTGGATATGGTCTCATTTATGAAATAATAAATTGGAAAAAGATGATGTTGACATAAAAATGTTCATGGCTGGGGATATGATAATGGAGTAAACATAGCAGATGTATACAACAGTATACAAACCATTATTTCCCAACAAAAAGATTATGCTAAATTTGTGCCTTGCTCGCTCAGCTCATCATCTTAATTAATTAATTAATTTTTGGCGGCTGGAAGGTATGGGGATCCAATCATCTTAATTTAATATGTGAAAATGCTGAACTTGTGAATTCAAATACAATAAACTTTTTAAGTACTGTACAAAGGATCTATACGTTTTTGTGAATTGAATAAGCAGATGGGATATTCTTATGTCTGCTCTAAAAACTACATTAAAACCATATACAGATACCCAACGGGCATCAAGATTAAATACGATCAAGGTAATTCACTCAAATGAAAGATGAAAGATAAGTATCAAATATTCAAAGATATATATTATTAAATAACAGGTTGCATTATACTGAAATCAAAAGCATCTTGGTGCAAATAGATTACAACCTTTTATGCAACTTATTTGTATGAGGTATATTTTGAACAAAGTCGGAAAAGTTAATAATTCTCTACAACAGAAAACCATGACTATATATAAAGCTGTGTGCTTAAGAGAAGGCCTATCACTTTGCTTACAACAAATGAGAAAGTAATTTTGAAAGAAATTTTGGGTTTTTTTCTATATAATTTTTTATTGTGGTAAAAAAAAAGCCATAGCATGAGATCTACCCTCCTAAATTTTAAGTGTACAGTATAGGATTGTTAACTGTAAGCACAATGTTGTACAGCAGATCTCTACAACTTTTTCATTTTTTTTTTTTTTTAAAGATGACCGGTAAGGGGATCTCAACCCTTGGCTTGGTGTTGTCTGCACCACGCTCAACCAGTGAGCAAACCAGCCATCCCTATATAGGATCCGAACCCGTGGCCTTGGTGTTATCAGCACCGCACTCTGCCGAGTGAGCCACGGGCCGGCCCAACAATTTTTTCATCTACGTGACTGAAACTCTGTACCCATTGAACAGCAACTTTCCATTTCTCTCTCTCCCCTCTCCCTGGAACCACCATTTTACTTTCTGTTTCTATGAGTCTGACTACTCTAGGTACCTCATATAGGTGGAATAAGACAGTATTTGTCCTTCGGTGCCTGGCTTAATTCACTTAGCATTATGTTCTCCAGATTCATCCATGTAGCAGTATATGACAGGATTTCCTTCTTCTTCTTCTTCTTCTTTTTTTTTTTTTATAAAAAAAGATGACTGTTAAGGGGATCTTAACCCTTGACTTGGTGTTGTCAGCACCACACTCTCCCAAGTGAGCCACGAGCTGGCCCTAGGATTTCCTTCTTTTTTAATGGCTGAATAATATTCCATCGTATGTATATATCATGTTTTCTTTATCCATTCATTTGTTGATGGACATTTGGGATGCTTCCACCTCTTGGCTATAGTAAGTGCGCAAATATCTCTTTGAGATCCTACTTTGGATACTTTTGGATATATACCCAGAAGTGGGATTGAAAAAAATTTTTGATGAATGTACAACTTTAGCACAAGATGTGAATATACTTCTCAAATCTTAAAATAAACAAACAAACAAACAAAACAGCAAAGAAATTGGAAACGTAGGAACTCCGATTGATACTATCAATTATTATGAGAAGAGTGCATATCAAACAGAAACTAAAGAGATTTGGGCCGGCCCGGTGGCGCACTCGGTAGAGGGTGGCGCTTGGGAGCACGGCAGCCCTCCCGCTGAGGGTTCGGATCCCATATAGAGACTGGTCTGCTCACTGGTTGAGCGCGGTGTGGGCGCGACACCGAGGGTTGTGATCCCGTTACCAGTCACGAAGAAAGACAAAAAGGAAAAAAAAAAGAAAGAAACTAAGGAGATTATAGAACCTCTAATTTCGTGCTTAGGGGCTGGCTGGTTAGCTCAGTTGGTTAAAGCACAACCTTGTAACACTAAGGTCACAGGTTTGTATCCCCATGCTGGCCAGCTGCCAGGGAAAAGTTACTTTCTACAAAAACATTTGCTTTATAAAAGGCAGTGCTCTAAATGTTCTTTTTTTTTTTTTTTCTGGTGGCTGGCCAGTGCGGGGATCTGAACGCTTGACGTTGGTGTTATCAGCACCATGCTCTAACCAAATAAGCTAACTGGCCAGCCTCTGGTTTTAAATATTCTGATGATTTAAGTCCTGTAGAAACTTATTATGTGATATAGTTTTTGGTTTTATTTATTTATTTTTTTGGCAGCTGGCCGGTACAGGGATCTGAACCCTTGACCTTGGTGTTACAACACTGTGCTCTAACCAACTGAGCTAACAATCCAGCCCCTGATATAGTTTTAAGCAGCATACATTATTTTTTTGGAATTTATTTAATTAGTTAATTATTTTGGCAGCTGGCCATATTGGAGCCTGAGGGAGATGGAAAACTGTGTGCCCCTGAGCCGGCCCGTGGCTCACTCGGCAGAGTGCGGTGCTGATAACACTGAGGCCACGGGTTCGGATCCCATATAGGGATGGCCGTTTCGCTCACTTGGGAGAGCATGGTGCTGACAACATCAAGTCAAGGGCTAAGATCCCCTTACCGGTCATCTTTAAAAAAAAAAAAAGAGAGAGAAAAAAAAGAAAACTGTGTGCCCCTCTATACATATTTTTCAGTAATTTTTATTTTCGTTTTAAAAATTTTTTGGTGGCTGGCCAATATAAGGATCCAAACCTTTGACCTTGGTGTTATCAAGCAGCATGCATTATTAATAATTGGTAATATAAATTCAGAATTGTGTTTGGATTTTCTTAAAGTGATTTATGAATTTTGCTTAGTGCAATCTTGTCCAAATTTGGAGGTGGAGGGCTGGCCTGTTAGCTCAGTTGGTTAGAGCATAGCCAGCAACCAAAAAAAAACCCAAAAAACATAAAAAAACAACAACAAAAATATTGGAAGTGGCCCTGACAATATTTTAACAATACCAGTCTCAGTGGTGTCCTGCAAAAGAAGTTTCTGTAAGCTAAAGTTAATTAAAAATTATTTCAGATTGTCATTTAAGGGTTGGGATCTCCTTACCAGTCATCTTTAAAAAAAAAAAAAAGAAAAGAAAAATTACTTAAAAATATGTATATAGGGGCACACAGTTTTCCATCTGCCTTAGGCTCCAATATGGCCTGGCATGTTGCTGGACCCAACAATACGTTATGTATAGAAGAAACATTAAATATATAAAGAAACAGTTTAACAGTTTGAAAGTTAAAGCATAGGAAAATATATACCATGTAAACACTAAGCTTAAGAAAGCTGGAATGGCTATATTAATAACAAACAAAATAGACTTTAAGACTGTGGGTATGTACCAGCTAACCCCCCACCCCACTCCCCCAAAATAAGATTGCCGGTCTCGGGTTCGGATCCCCGAGTTGGCCAGCCACCAAACAACAACAACAACAAAAGATTATACCACAATCATGACTGGAGATTTTAACATCCTGTGCTCAGCAGTTGATAAAACTACTAGATTAACAAAGCAATATGGAGATTATCGCTTCCAACCAAGATGTAATAATGGGGACCAAATTTGCCCTCCTGCCTGAAACAAATATAAATTCAGACAAATATATGGAACAACAAATCTTAACGTATCAGACAATGAAGGAAAGTGATCACTGAGATGGGAAACAAACAAGTGAGCCCTCTGATTGCCTGGAGTTTACTGTCTGGAGACTGAGAGGACCAACTCAGGATGAACCTGGAAAATATTATGCCAAGTGAAATAAGCCAGACACAGGACAAATACTGTATGACTCCACTTATATGAGTGTGAGATATCTAGAATAGGCAAATTTATAGAGACAGAAAGTAGACTAGAGGTCACCAGGGGCTGGGGGATGGGGGAGAATGGGGAGTTATTGCATAATGAGTACAGAGTTTCTGTTTGAGATGATGAAAAACTCTGGAAACAGACAGTGGTGTTCATTACACAACATTATCAATGTACATACTGTCCCTGAATTGTACACTTGAAGATGGTTACAATGGTAGATTTTATGTTTTACATATTCTACCACAATTTTAAAAAAAGAAAAAGGGGAATATTAGGAGCAACTTTATGCCAATAATTCTGATAAAAAATTCCTTGAAAGACACAAAATACAAGTGGCCACTCAGGAAGAAATAGGTAACTTGAATAGCCCTATATATATGTTAAAGAAATTGAATTTGTACTAAAAACACCTTTCCCACAAAAGAAATTCTGGGCCCAGATGGCTTCCTTGGGGAATTCTACCATATACTTAAGGAAGAAATAATACCACTTCTACACAAACTCTTCCAGAAAATTTAAGAGGAGGGGATACTTCCCAACTCATTCTATGAGACTAGCATTACTCTGACACAAAACCAGAGAAAGTCATTAACAAAAACCAAAACAAACAAACAAAAAAACCCTATACATAACCATCCTTCATGAACACAGATGCAGAAATTCTTAACTACATTTTGGTAAATCAAATCCAACAATATATACGAAAGAAAATACATCAAGACAAAGTTGAATTTATTCCAGGAATGCAGCACAAAAACAAAATCAAACTAAAAAACCATGTGATCATCTCAAGAGATTGAGAGAAAGCATTTGACAAAATCCACCATCTATTCCTGACTAAAAAAAAAAAAGCCCAAATAAGCTCTCAGAAAACTAGAAATAAAAGTTATTAGAGCAAAGTCTTATAACACCAAGATCAAGAGTTCAGATATCCATACAAAACAGCTGCCATAAAAAAAAGTATTATCTCTTCAACATGATAAAAAGCAGCTACAAACACAAATAACCTATAGTAACATCAAACTTACCAGCAAAAAGGGCTGGCCCATGGCTCACTTGGGAGAGCATGGTGCTGACAACACCAAGTCGAGGGTTAAGATCCCTTTACCGGTCAACTTTTTTTTTTTTTTTTTGTCCTTTTTGAGACCGGCCTCACTGCGCTTAGCCAGTGAACGCTGTGAGCGAACCGGTCATCCCTATATAGGATCCAAACCCTCGGCCGGAGTGCTGCTGCACTCCCAGTGCCGCACTCTTCTGAGTGTGCCACAGGCTCGGCCCTACCGGTCAACTTTTTTAAAAACAAAACAAAAACAACAAGAACAACAAAAAACAACTTATCAGCAGAAGACTGAATGACTTTCCTCCTAAAATCAAGAACAAGGCAAGATGTCTACTCTTATCAGTTCAATTCAATACTGTACTACAAGTTCTAGACAGTGCAAATGGCAAGAAAAAAAAGAAATAAATGGCCTACAAATTGGAAAGGAAAAAGCGAAGTTGTCTTTATTTGCTGATGACATGATCATCTATGTAGAAAATCATATGACATCTAAAAAAACAGCTATTAGAATTAAGTAACTTTAGGGCCGGCCAGGTGGTTCACTCGGTAGAGTGCGGCACTTGGGAGCGCGGTGGCACTCCCGCCGAGGGTTCGGATCCCATATAGAGACCGGTCCGCTCACTGGTTGAGCGCGGTGCGGGCGTGACACCGAGGGCTGCGATCCCGTTGCCGGTCACAGCACGGGCGCGACACCGAGGGTTGCGATCCTGTTACCAGTCACAAAAAAAGACAAAAAGGAAAAAAAAAAAAAAAGAATTGAGTAACTTTAGCTAGATTGAAGAATACACAAACCACATACCAAAATTAATTGAATTTCTATAAACTAGCAGTGACCCACAGAAAATTGAAATTTAAAAATACGACTTACAGGGGCCAGCCCATGGCTCACTTGGGAGAGTGTGGTGCTGATAACACCAAGGCCACGGGTTTGGATCCCTGTATAGGGATGGCCGGTTAGCTCACTTGGGAGAGCATGGTGCTGACAACACCAAGTTAGGGGTTAAGATCCCGTTATCAGTCATCTTTAAAAAAAAATACCTCTTATAGTAACACCAAGGTCAAGGGTTTGGATCCCCTTAGTGGCCAGCCACACACACACACAAAAAAAGAGTTAAAAATACTATTTGAAATAGCATCAAAAATATAAAATATTTAGGGATAAAATCTCACAAAACACGTGCAAGACCTTTATGATGAGTACAAAACATTGCTGAGAGAAATTAAAGAACTCATAAGTAAATGGAGAGATACACAATGTTCATAGATCAGAAGACTCAGTGCTGTTAAGATGTCAATTCTCCTGAGACTGATCTATAGACTCAGTACAATCCCAGTCAAGTCCCAGCAGGTGTTTTTGTAGAATTGACAAGCTGATTCTAAAATTCATGTAAAAGTGCAAAGGACCTGAACAACTTTGAAAACCAAGAACAAATTTAAAGGACTTGCACTTCCTGACTTCAAGACTTATTATAAAGCTACAATAATCAAGACACTGTAATACTGGTGTCAAGGCAGTCAAATATATCAATGAAAGAGAATAGAAACTCCAGAAATAGACTTGGACATTTATGATCAATTGATTTTTGGAAAAAGTGCAAAGTCATTGCAGAATGGTAGTCTTTTCAACAAATTATGTTGGAACAATTGGATATCCACATGCCAAAAAAATGAACCATATCATAACATTTATCGCCCCACGAAGGAGGGGGTTGACTGGGAATAGGTAGGAGGGAACTTTCTGGGGTGATATAAGCATTCTGCATCTTGACAGGGGTATGGGCTACTTGAGTGTATTCATTTGTCAGGATGCTATGAATTTTGATTTGTGAATTTTACTGTTTGTTAATTTTGCCTTGAAAATACCTGTAAAAAAAATATTGAGGGCCGGCCCGGTGGCGCACTGCTACAGTGCGCCGCTTGGGAGTGTGGTGGCGCTCCCGC
>NW_007726799.1:34391-36771 GCF_000696425.1 Galeopterus variegatus
AAAAAATTGGGGGGGGGCCGCCGGGGGGCCCCCTTGCCCGGGGGGCCGGTTGGGGGGCGCGGTCGCGCCCCCGCCGCGGGTTCGGATCCCACATACAGACCAGTTCCCGCTCACTGGCTGAGCGAGGTGTGGACGCAGCACCGAGGGTTGCGATCCCGTTGCTGGTCCCAGTCCGGTACGGGCGCAACACTGAGGGTTGCGATCCGTTGCCGGACACGAGAAAAGACAAAAAGGAAAAAAAAAATATTGAACTCCAGTAAGTAGATTTGCTTTTGTAGTGATATGGGTTAACAGTTCTAAAAATTCCTTCTGTGTAATCTAGGCTTGAGGAAACAAGTAAATATATGAGGAATAATGGGAGCCAGGTTACTTACTAAAGGAGTTACAAATATGGACAGGAGAAGAAAAGAGTACCTGGAAGTGTTAAATTGAAACTGGAGGTATCAGGGTGATCTCATAATTTCATATGTAGACAGTCAGAGAAAGAGAGTTATAAAGAGAACTCTGTGTGTGTGTGTATGTATTTGTGTTGGGGGTCCCTAAGACCATCCCCAGGTTTGTGATTTAGCAAGAGGACTCAGCATATAGTTGTATTCATAGCTAAGATTTATTACAGTGAAAGGATAGATACACAACGGGATCAGAAGAAAAACAGGACACAGGTGGGATCCAAGAAATCCATGCACAGGCTTCCTTATGCTCTGCATCTCCCTTGAGCAAAGGGAAAAGGCATATGGGTACAAGCTTCCAAGAGTCCTCTCCCAGTAGAGTCACACGGTCTCACTCAATTCCTCCAGCAATGAGTTGTAAAGAATCAGTGCCCAAAGTTTTTAGTGGGTGCTGGTCACATAGGTGCCCTCTTCTTTGCACATACCAGAATACCAGACCAAAGGAATGCAGGTGTTCAGCATAAACCATATTGTTTCTACAGTGTAAGCACAACGAACCACTCTCACCATTTAGGAAAAGTTCTACCAGTGTAGGGAACTGTTTACCAGCCAAGTTTCCAGATGCCAGTTAAGGGCCAACTTTGCAATCAGGGCTTTCTAAGGATAGCAATCTGTGTCTTTTCTGTACAAAGACATTTAAGGGGAAGACATTCACTTATATAACCACAGTATCATTATCAAAAACAGGAAATTAATACTGATACAATCCTATTATCTATTTTACAAACATTATTCAAAGTTTGCCCAATTGTTCCACTGATGTCCGTCATAGTAAAATATTAATCATTATTTTATTTTATTTTTGTTGTTTATTTTTATTTATTTTTTATTTTTTGCAGCTGGCCAGTATGGGGATCAGACCCTGTGACCTTGGTGTTATAAGGCTGTGCTCTAACCAACTGAGCGAGCAAGCCAGCCCCGTCTTAGTAAAATATTTTTAAAAAAATTTTTTTTCTTGTACAGGATTCAACCCAGGATCACATGTTGCATTCTATTTGTCATGTTCCTTTAGTCTCCTTAAATCTGGATCACCTCAGTTTTTCACGACCTTGATTTTTTTTTTTTTGTCTTTTGTCTTTTTCCGTGTCCGGCAACGGATCACAACCCTCAGTGTTGCCCCCGTACCGGACCGGGGACCAGCAACGGGATTGCAACCCTCGGTGTTGCCCCCGCGCCTCGCTCAGCCAGTGAGCGGGAACCGGTCTGTATGTGGGATCCGAACCCTCGGGCGGAAGCACCGCCGCGCTTCCCGAGCGGCGCACTTATCCAGTGCGCCACTGGGCCGGCCCGACCTTGATGTTTTTGATGAGTCTTTTAATTGGGGTTTGCCTGATATTTTCTCATGATTCCGTTGAGGTTATAAATTTTTGGCAGAAATACTACAGAAGTGATACTGTGTCTTTCCAACCAACTGCATCACATCAGGAGGCACATGATACCAGTTTCTCCCCATATAGGTGATGTTAATGGTCACTTGGTTAAGGTGGTGTCTGCCAGGTTACTCCATTGTAAAGTTATTCCTTTTCCCATTATAATTAAGAAGCAATTTGCGGGGAGATACTTTGATTCTATGTAAATATAGTATTCCTCATCACACTTTCACCCACTAGTTTTATATCTAATGATGATGGTTGTCTGAAATAAGTATTACAGTGATGGTTGCCAAGTAGTTGTTTTGTTTTTGTTTTTTTGGTGGCTGGCCAGTGCAGGGATGGAACCCTGGACCTTGGTGTTATCAGTGCCACACTCTAACCAAATGAGCTAACCAGCCAGCCTGCCAAATAGTTACTTTCTAATTCCATTATTCCTTTTACATTTATTAGTTGGCATTCTTCTGTAAGAAAGAGCTTTCTCTTCCCCTCCATTTATTATTTAGATTAGTTTGGACTCATGATTTTTTTTTTTTTTTTTTTTTTTCTTTTTTTTTTTTT
>NW_007726799.1:37047-68608 GCF_000696425.1 Galeopterus variegatus
TTTTTTTTTTTTTTTTTTTTTGTCTTTTGTCTTTTTTCCGTGTCCGGCAACGGATCGCAACCCTCAGTGTCGCGCCCGTACCGGACCGGGGACCGGCAACGAGATTGCAACCCTCAGTGTTGCTCCCGCGCCTCGCTCAGCCAGTGATCGGGAACCGGTCTGTATGTGGGATCCGAACCCTCAGGCGGGAGCGCCGCCACGCTTCCCAAGCGGCGCACTTATCCAGTGCGCCACCGGGCCGGCCCGTGATTTTTTTTTTTTAATTCAAATTCTTTCCATGGCTAGGCTGGCTGGTTAGCTCAGTTGGTTAGAGTACAGCCTTGTAACACCAAGGTCAGGGGTTCTGTACTGGCCAGCTGCCAAATCCAACCAACCAACCAAACAAACAAAAACCCAAATTCATTCAATGGATGGTAAAACAAGAGCTAATCTTGTACTTTCCTTGCCCCAGCCCTGGAATCAGCCCTTTCTCCAAGAGGCCCTGGTTCTTGTTAATGGAAAATGGTAACTGGACAAGATAAATCAATTAGAAGCAGTCTAATTTATTGGAAAAGAAGAAATAAAAATATCTCTATTTTCGGATTATATGATTTTGTACCTGGAAAATCCTGGAAAATCAATGATAAAACTAACTCTAATAATAAAGGTATTCAGTAAAGTGGAAGAAAATAAAATTAACATAGAGAAATCAATGGCCTTTAAATATACAAACAGTAACCAGTTAGAGGATACAATGATAGAGAAAACCCCATTCACAATAGCAACAAAGAAAATAATACACTTAGGAATGAACCTAACAAGAAATGTGAAACAAAAACAAAAACAAAACCTATGTGAGGAAAACTTTAAAATGCATTTGTCAAAACCCATAGATCTTTACAGCGCACACAAAAATGCATCTCAATGTATGCAAAATTTAAAAATCAACCAGGAAGTTAGGGATGGAATTCCAGTATGGAATGGATACTGTAACAACATAATCTAACTGTATTATCGTATGACCTAACCTCACTGAAGTGGGCAGGAGGGGGGCCGGCCCGTGGTTCACTCGGGAGAGTGCGGTGCTGATAACACCAAGGCCACGGGTTCGGATCCCATGTAGGGATGGCCAGTGTGCTCACTGGCTGAGAGCGGTCACAAAAAAAGGAAAATGGACTGGAAATTCCAAGGCTAATGACAAAATGAACTGTACAAAAGCATTTAACTCTATTTGGTAAAGTTGTTTCCCCTAGGCGTATGGGTTAATAATTGTGACACTGTTATACATGTATACTGGATCGTACAATTAAGTAAGTGGGTGGTGGATGGTTGGAGCCAGGTTTCTTACTGTTGGAGTGGGATGCTACAAATAAGCAAGAAGGGAAGGCTAGAATAAAGCATGTGGTACTGGAATATCAGTATGAATTCATGTTTACCTTAAAATACATACAGACGGATACACAGAGAAATAAGTATAGTTATGTGTGTATAAAGTATACATGGGTTAGTACACATACATATATTTCCTAGCTCCTAGAATCATAAATATAGTCAAAAGACAACTGACAAACTGGGAGAAAATATATGCAACATATATTACAGTAAAGTGTTAATGTCCCTAATACAGGTATACAAAGAACTCTCGAAAAATAATGGGAAAAAATACCAAAAAGCCAACAGCAAGAATGAGCAAAGGATGTGAACAGACATTTTACACATTTTAAAAAAAGATGTTAAAATGGTCCTTAAAGATAAAGATGCTCAATTTCACTCATAAAAGAAACACAAATTAAAACTACACTAAGAGAATAGATAAATTGTGGTATATCCATACTAATTTGACTCATCAATAATGGGGGAAAAAATACTGATACCCACAACTTGGATGAATCTCAAAAGCATTATACTGAGTGAAAGAAGCCAAGCACGAAAGAGTACATATTGTGTCATTCCATTTGCAGGAAACACTACTAAAGACCAATATATAATCTACATGACAAAAAGCCGATCAGCGGTTGCCTGCAGTAGGGGGTGGGGGTGCAGTTTGGTATGGGGGCACAAAGGAATCTTTTGGGGAGTGATGGAAATATTCTGTACCTTGACTGTGGTGTTGGTTACAAGGTTGTATACATTTGTCAAAACTCACTGAATTGTACCCTTAAAAAGGGTGCGTTTATTGTCTCTGATGTTTTGCAGACAAATAAAAGAGGGTTCATTTATATAGAGAGATAGGTAGGTAGGTAGATAAAAAGATAGCGTAGCTCAGTAAAGTTCCTTTAATTGCAAAAGAAAAAAAGAGTCCTGGCTGCACAGGCAAATCATTTGCTCCTATGAAAATAAGAAAAAAATAAACCTATACTGAGATACCATTTCTTACTCTCAGATCGGTGAGGGTTATAGTGCATTTTAGTACTTATTTGAATGTTCCTGGTGTTTCATCATCCTGGCTTGTTTTTGTTTTTTAAATGAAGGACTTTCGTTTGGTTCACTTCCCTTCATTTCTCTCAGATATTAACTTATTTATTTAAAAATTTTTTTTCTCTAGGGTATTTTAAATTTATTGGCGGCTATGTCCTTTACCTAACGTGATGTACAGCATCAAGTTAATAAAATCGGTGTCAAATCTTTAAAAAAATCATTTTTTTTAAAAAGGCCACGGGCTTCACAAAAGGTGGGATTCCCCTTCGGGGTCACCCGGAGGAGGGCGGGAACAAGCCCAAAGCAAAGCTTCCGCTTTCATTCCTCTTGTTATTAAGTCACCATTCTCATTAAAGGAGTACCGCGGAAGGGTGATTTTCCGTCGGCAAACACTTCCCTAGCAACGAGTCCACTCATGAGATAGGGATGCCATAATGTCTCACCATAATGGGTGCTCTATAAGAGCTCAAAAGCCAGGTTAGATGACTTACATGATGGCAAAACACTAAGTTACAATTTGTCTGACCTGTTGGTTTTGTTCTCTTCTCTCCATCTCCAAAATGTTGAACTTCTGAATTAGGTTCCTCCTCCTCCATTCCTGGCCAGTGGTTTGGTCCGACCTTAATACTGACAGGAGGCACGCGGTGCGTCTGCGCAGAAAGCTGGCAGGGGGGATGGGGGGAGGAACATGGCGCAAGCTCTGTCCGAGGAGGAGTTTCAGCGGATGCAGGTGCTGCTCGCGGTGGGAAAGACCACCGGGCTGGGCGTCCCGGGGGCGGGGTAGAGAGGGGTTGTGCCACCGGCTCTGAGAAAGGGTTAGATGGGATGGACCCCGAGTTTAAGGAGTTGGTTTGAAGAAGGGAAACTGAGGCTCTGAGTGGTGAGACTATTGGATGCCTTGATACTATTGGGCTCTGAAGGTTGGATTCTGTTAGCCTTGTGGGTGGGGGAGAGCCTCCTTGAGTAGGCGATGCCTTACTCAGACCTGGAGGGGACGAGACCTTTGAGCCCGTGCATGCGATACCATAGATGGTTGATGATAATGTTGGGCTTTGAGGGAAGGAGATCCTGAGAGGGCGAAACCACTTTGTCCGGAAAGGAAGGAAGCGGGCATTGGGCCGTTTGCGTCACAGCGGAGGGAGCCCTTGAGAGGGCAGTTCCATTAGCCGGTGGGAGGTGGAAAGTTTGTGGGAGATACCACTATGCCAGGGGGTTGGGGAGAGACCCCAGATGTTTTCATTGTTCCTGGGAGGTAGAGATCGTGTGCGGAGGTGAAGAGGCTGTAATGATCCTGAGGGGGCGGTACCATTGCATGATTGGGGTGATCCCATTAGGTCTGGGGTGAAGAAGGCCCTGAATGGGTAATACCACTAATCCCTGTTGGGGGGAGGACCAGAGGAAGTTTAAGAGTGATACCTTGGACTGCATGGAGGGGAGGTACTGGACTTTTGGGAGGTACCCTGACTGGGGACTCTGACCACTTAATTTTTTTGAAGGGGATTCCGAGGCGGGATGAAAGGCCATAGCATTGCACCTTGAGTGGGCCCTTGTTGAGAGAGTTCTTCACTGGGGAGACTGAGAGGGGAAAACCTTGAGTAGAGTCCTGTGGGGGGAAGTGAGGAACTCTGAGTAAGGACAGGTAATCCTATTGGTCCTTCAGTGAGGAAAACCAGCTGTCTCTGTGTGAGGGACACTGGGGATGGAAGGGTGAGATCATTTGACCATGAATGGGGAAGACCACTGTAACCTGTGGGGGGGATTCTAAGTGAGTGAGAGTAATCCAACTGGCCTACCCAAGGCCTTGTAGAGACTCTGAAGGGTGTAGGGCCATCCCATTGGATCATGAATGGGGAGGTGTCAAGGGGTGTGGGGGGACCTTTGAGTGAGGAAGATTGATCCCACTGGACCATGAGTGAGGGCAAAACCACTGGGCTCTGTTGGGCAGGGACTCTAAGGGGGTGCAAGGATGTTCCAATTTAACCAGGATTTACTGAGACAGGTCACAGGTTCCTGGGGAGGACAGGGGCAGGAAAGATTTTGTAGAGTCCAAGCCCTCTGACCTTGAGTAGACCACCAAGGGGTGGGAGATGGAGGCTGGTGTCATGGGAGGAAGGGAAAGGTCCTGGTGGAGTAATGGACAGTGAGTGTGTCTGGAAAAACCAGCCTCAGGGCCCTACAGGGCTGGTAGGGATGAGCGTGCTGTTTGGAATGGCCCATACTTCACTTTTCCTTAATTGTATTTGTTTGTTTGGTGGCTGGCCGGTACAGGGATCTGAACCCTTGACCTTGGGGTTACAACACTGAGCTCTAACCAACTGTGCTAACCAGCCAGGCCTCCCTTAATTCTTGAAGGGGTCCTGGATATGTTTTGAGAGCTCTGGGGGTTGGGGACCCTAGGAAGCCCCCTAACTCAGTGAAAGTTGGGCAAGCAAATACTAAACCCTCTTCCCTTGGGAAAGAGGGAGGGAGGCAAACCCCTGCGCCGCTACCCTCAAAAGTCCTCCAGGTCTGGCCAGGAGGATGGATAACATTCACCCCTGACAGTGTTCAGTGTGTGAAGAGGTCAGGCAAGATGATGAGGAGGAACATCATCCTGTGGGCATGGAGAGGCATAGAACACACATGAACAAGGGCCTGACTGGGTCAGAGCTCTGTCATGGCCTTAGTGCAGAGTGAAATGGAGGGGTGGAAATGGAAGCAGCAAGGAGATAGAGGGGTGAGGCTGGCTGGGGTTCTAAGTGGAGCTGGAAAATGTGGGACAGGAGCTGAGGGCCTGGAAGCTCATTTAGGATGCAGCATACACAGGTCTTAAGAGTGGCTAAGGAGGCACATGGAGGGCACAGGGTCCCTCATGGTGGGGGTAGGGGCACTTTCTTGATCAAGTCTTTTTCCTTCCCTGCTTCTCCTAAAGGCTCAGCTCCTGGAACTCCGGACAAACAACTACCAGCTCTCAGATGAGCTACGCAAGAATGGTGTGGGTGAGCCAAGAGGGTCTCATTAGATGGGGGTGACTTTGGGGGCAGGTTTTCCCTTGGAAGCCTGGCAGGAAGACCTTTCAGCTCCTTGCCACTGCCTGAGGCTAAGATTCCCTCCTCTCCCACACCAGAACTTGTCAGTCTTCGACAGAAGGTCGCCTTCCTGGATAAGGAGTTCAGCAAAGCTCAGAAGGTACGTCCCTCCCCCAACCCAGCCACTCACCGGTGCTTCCCTCTACCCATCTGACTCACTCATCTATCCAATGAGCACCTACAATGAACCAGACCTAATGTTACATGCTGTTTTCATGCAGTCATTTAAAGAATTCTCATGGAAGTCTCTTTCGTTTGCTAATTTTACCTAATC
This sequence comes from Galeopterus variegatus, assembly GCF_000696425.1. Lineage (NCBI taxonomy): Eukaryota > Metazoa > Chordata > Mammalia > Dermoptera > Cynocephalidae > Galeopterus > Galeopterus variegatus. The sequence continues at coordinate 42,787 of NW_007726799.1, forward strand.
CTGCTTAATTTATTGATTAATTTAAATTTACTCTTAATTCATTTCTAATTTCAATTTACTTACTCATTCTTATTTACAAACTTTAAAAGTCAAATTTATCAGTAAATCTGCCTTGAATCTACCTACTGTCCTGCACTCACATTCCTGTCTTGTGCTCCTACCTCCCATCCCTGTTCTGGTACTGTTGGTAAAATGAGACCAAAACCACCTTTCAGATCGTCTATACAGATGAGTTAGAATATAACCTAAAAAAAAAAATTAATTAAAAAGAAAAAGAAAAAGAATATAACCTATTATGGCCCCTCAAGGTGTTTATGGTCCTCCTTTGTCTCCCTCTTCACTGCTGTGTCCTCATGCATAGCACAATGTTATACATAGTATGTGCTTGGTAAATATCTGTTGGATGAAGACATACAGAATGGAGAAAATATGGCAGTCAGGAAGCTGGGCTTCTCTTTAGTAGAGTGCTGATTCCCCAATCCTAACAATTCCCTCAGCTGCCTAGCAGGGGAGTGGCAGTTTCCATTTTGCATGGGAGGGATCCACATAGGTGTTTGGACAGATGTAGCAATGAAGCCACAATTTATTTTTTTTTTTTTATTTTTTTTTATTTTTAAGATGACCGGTAAGGGGATCTTAACCCTTGACTTGGTGTTGTCAGCACCACGCTCAGCCAGTGAGCTAACCGGCCATCCCTATGTGGGATCCGAACCCGGGGCCTTGGTGTTATCAGCACCGCACTCTCCCGAGTGAGCCACGGGCCGGCCCCAAAGCCACAATTTCTGAGCCGGGAGATCCAGCCTAATAAAGGTTTCAACGCAAAGATCCCCTGACCAGCTTCAGGAGTCTAGAGGAAATTATGATGTCTGTGTGCTGCAGCACCAAGGCAGAATTCTCATTCATTTATTCACTCACTCATTCGTTCATTCCATCATTCCTGTAGGTTCCAAATTGTCATATAAGTTCTGTGGTTGAAGATACTCCCATCCTGCAACCCCTATCATCATTGTCCCCCCTTCACACTTGCTACAATTGTCTCCATATCCCAGGGATGGGGGTCCATCTCTGTTCACTTTAACTCTCTTCTCACCCGCCCCCCCCTTTAGGCACTGAGCAAGAGCAAGAAAGCTCAGGTAAGGGGACCCATGGTGGGTAAATGTGTCTGGGAGACTGTCTTAGCAGGGATATTTCTGTATGCTGGGATCTCCTTGTCCTGGCCTTTCTTCCTCTGCGTGAACCCTTGCGTCTGTGACTTACCTCACAGCCATGTATTTCTGTGTCTGTCTTTGTTTTCCTGTGTTTGTCTTGCACAATGTGCCTCTCTCTGTATGTCTCTTTCCTTCTCCCATTCTCTCTCTTTATCCTTCTCTCTGAGTCTCTCTCTGTCACTGTCTGTCATCCTGTTCCTGTGTCTCTGACTCTTGTTTCTCTCCCTAACCTTCCATTTGTCTCTCCCTGACCCTGGTCCTATCTCTGTTATCATTTTTCTCTTTTCTGCTTTCTCTTTCTTTCTCTCTCTGACTCCTTGTTTCTCTTTCCCCCATTCCTCTATCTCTTCTTGACTCATTTCTTTCCCTGACCCCCTGTCCTCTCTCTGTTCTGTTCTCTGCCCATTGATTTCTCTCTGTTTTGATTTCTCTGTTTTCCTGTCTTTTCTTTTTCTCTCTCTCTCTCTCCTGAGTCCTCTCTCCCTATCTTTCACCTTTCCCCCATCTGTCTATCTCCCCTCTCCCTTATCATCATCTTCCCGTCTCTTTCTCCTGGCTCTCTCCCTCTCTGTCTCTCTCTCTCCCTTCCCATGTCTCTCTCCACCCCCTGTCTCTAATTTTATCCCTCCCTGTGTCTCTCTCTCCCTATATTACTTCATTCTCTGTACCCTATGTTCTTCCTCCCCCCTCCCTCCTGTCATTTTCTCCCTCTCTCTGTTTCTTTGCCCTGCCTCCCCATCCTTTCTGCCCCTGGTGGAGTCCTGGCCCATGTCTGCCACTGCAGGAAGTCGAGGTACTGCTGAGTGAAAATGAGATGCTGCAGACAAAACTGCACAGCCAGGAGGAAGACTTCCGTTTGCAGAACAGCACGCTTATGGCCGAGTTCAGCAAGGTGCTGGGGCCCGGGATAGCTGAGGGGGAAACGAGGGGCAGGGGCTACCTGTGCTGAAATGACAGCAGCAGAGGGTGGTTGGACAGGGTCTGGCCCTGGAGCACTGTCCGTGGTGCTGAAACAGGTCCTGGATTGCTGTGGGGGGCAAGGGGGCAGTGATTTGACAGATGGGGCTACTCACTGTGCTGGGATTAGAAGGCTTTGAGCCCTGAGGTGAGCTGGTTCCCAGCCAAGTCACTCCTTTTCTTTGAGCTTCAAGTCTCCATGTGTACAATTTGGAGCTGATGCTATGGAGCTAAGGGTTTTGGGGAGTTTTCGGTAAAGTTCTTATTCTTAATATGGTATGGAAAGATGTTCGAGTTGCTTCCATTTTCTCTTCCTTGCCTTCATCTGACATGAGCCTGGGGTTCTACTTCTTCCACATAATTCATCCTGGATCAGCTAATTCTATCTCCTCACTGATTTTAGTGTCCTGGCTGTTTCTAAACCTACTGGGCAGTTGAACACATTATCTTTTGTTCCTTTATCTATCTTCTGTATCCATGGTTAATAGCTTTCTAAGTTTTTAGTGTGTTTTAAGGAAAAAAGCCTGATGATAGCAAAAATGGTATTTCCAAGGCTCCACCTGAGAATATAGTGTTTACCTTAAAAAACAAAACAAAACAAAAGAAACCTTGAAGTAGGTACAATACCAGGAGAGGCAGTGTTAGCAAATAGTGGTTACAAACAGGGACTCTGGAGCCAAAAGGCCTAGATTAAAATGTTGGCTCTTGGGCTGGCCAGTTAGCTCAGTTGGTTAGAGCTTTAGCCTTATAACATGAAGGTCACGGGTTCAGATACCCACCCCAGCCAGCTGCAAAAAAACTTTTTAAAATCTTTCCTCTACCTTTTACTAACTGTAACCTTGAACAAGTCACTTAACCTGCCTATTTCTTGGTTCCCAAATGTTTAAAATGGAAATGCTGATAATAACAATACCTGCCTCACAGGGCTTTTGTTAGGATTAAATCAGTAAATGTATCTGAGTCACTTAGAACAGAGCCTTGCACATAGCATCAAAAATAGAAGTGATAGCTATTAATATTATCTTTTTTTTTTTGGCAGCTGGCCAATATGGGGATCCAAACCTTCGACCTTGGTGTTATAACACCGCGCTTTTAACCAACTAACTAACCAGCCAGCCCACTATCCTTTTATTTATTTGTCTTCCCTCTAAAATATTTCTTGACTTTTAAAAAGTTTTATATTTGTCCTGTTGCTCTGCCCTGTCTCAGCCCTCACTATATCTTACCTGCTCTATTTCTACCCTTTTCCCTGGTCTCCTCACTTGTAGCTTCCCCTACCAGTCCACTCCCCAGAGGTTGTTCTGGCCTGCAGGTCTTACCATATCACTCCTTTAAGCAATAACTTTTAGTTCCTCCCCCGCTCCCTGACCCCAGTTTAGAGCCCCTGGTGTTCACTAACTGCAGGCCTCACTGCCTCGCTTCTCACTGCTTCCTGCCTCCAGCCTCCATGGTATCAGGGTTCTTGCAGGTTGAGGCAGGTGCAGGCATTCTTCCGTAAATCCAGCCCATATTTCCCTGTGCCTGCCTTAGGCTGGGCACTGGGCCAGGTGTAGAAACCTCCTTCATAGTCTCTTTCCACCTCCTCCCCAAAACTGGAAGTGCTCACAGAGAGATCTGGGTTCAAAGCCTGTCTCCATCCCTAATTTGCCAAGACATTTCAGCTCAATTGGTCCTTCAATTCGTAGTTATGAACACCTACTATGTGCTCTATGTTTTGGAAATACAGTTGTGAACAGCACAGAGTGGTGTCCACACTTGGGTAGCTTACATTCTGGGGTGGGATGGGGAAAAAGATAACATAGTAAACAAATAATAATAGTGATAGCTGACGTTTATATGGTGTGTACTGTGTACCAGGCACTATTTGAAGTGCTCTTCATTATTCACTCATTTAATCCTTGCAACAAGCCTATGAGATATTAGTATCCCTATTTAACAGATGAGGAAAGCTGAGCCCCACAGGAAGATTAAGTAATTTGTCCCAAGGTCACATGGCTTGTAAATGACAGCATGGAAATTCACATCCAAGCAGTCCTGTTTCAGAATCTGTGCTTGTGACCTTCTGTTACAAAATAAAATTTAATTGTAATAAGTGCTAAATAAGAAAGAAATGAACAGAGGGCTGTGATAGTATTGGAATTTCAGTATTGAGTGATACTACTTTAAAAGTGACATGAGCAGAGTATTGAAAGATGCAAAGAAACCAGTCGTGTGAAGAACTGGCTGAAAAGAATAGTGTTCTGGGTAGAAAATATCTCAGGCAATAAAATAAAAATTCTCTGTGGGCCTCAGTGTTCTCACCTGAAAACGGGGACAAGGGATCTTCTCAAGACTGCTGTGAGAGCTGTCCTTTAGCCAGGAGTTGAGTGGGGTCTGGCTTAGTTTTATCTGCCCTATCTACCTCTCCAAGGCCAAGGGCTGGCAACAAGGGAGCTATCAGCAGTGCTGGCTCTGGAAGTGCCCCGAAAGCTGTCTGTGGTGTCTGGGTTGAGTGGGAGCTATCCCTGGGCCTAGGATCCAGGATACAGACCTCTCTACAGAAGAGGGGTGGCAGTAAGGCTACCACAGTGCTGACAACTTCCAGAGGAACCTGAGGTCTTGGATTGCATCTGTGAGGTTGGGAGTGGGCAAGGGGAAATATTTTCTCAGTATCCTCATCTTCTGACTCTGCCATTTAACAAATGTGTTAGTTTGAAGTTGTTTAACATCTTTGTGCCTCAGTGTCCTTATCTGTAAAGCGTGAGAGCACCTACATCATAGGGTCACTATGGGAATTAAATGAATTGTAAAGTGCACAGCCAAGTGCTATGTATGTTTCAGCAAATATTGTTCTGATTCTCTGCTTCTCTGCCACCTCTCTCTTCCCCTGCTCAGCTCTGCAGCCAGATGGAACAGCTAGAGCAGGAGAACCAGCAACTGAAGGATGGGATTGCTGGAGCAGGGACTGCCCAAGTTGGGCCCCTTGTGGATGGGGAGCTATTGAGACTACAGGCAGAGAACACAGCATTGCAGAAAAATGTGGCAGGTACATGGAGGCCCTCCTGGGGATGTGGGGACCTCAAAACTCAAGTAGGGCAAGGCTGTCGTCCTCTCAGGGGAAGGGGGAGGGCTTTAGAATGAGGCTTGTCCCTGCTACGGACCAGTCTGTGGTTTTGGACAAGCTAGCTATTTCACCTCTCTGAGTCAAAGCTTCTTCATCTACACAGCGCACATAGTGATGTCTGCTGCCTGGAAGATTGTAGTAGAGATAAGAGGTGTTATCATTCTACGTTTAGTTCAGTGCCTGGTACCTAGAAAATGTCAGAGATTAGCATCTTGAATGTCGAAAAGGAGATACTTGCTAAGTGGAGAAAGTGAACAAAGGAGCATTGGGAAGATACTGAGCCCAGATTGTAAGTGGGGTGTGGGATGAAAGCTGAAAGAAAGCTTGGTAACGTGTGGGAAGGGCCTTGGTGTGTGAATCTTTGAGAGCAGCTGGGGCTTGTGTGGTGGTGGGTACTGGTTTAATGATCAGGAGGGAGACTTGGTAGAATGTGGGTGGGAATTAGGAGGTTATAGGAGGGATTCAGCTGTATGTAGGGGGTGGAGCATGGTGGTGTGACCTTGGAGGGATGTGGGTAGGGCTTGGAGGATTGAGAATGAGGCTTGGTGCTGCTGCTGCTGTCTCCACTGCCTCTGCTGGTCAGATTGGGACCTTTTGCCCCTTAGGAGAGGTGTTGGCCACAGATGTTTACCTCAGTTTATGTCACTGTCGAAGAAACAAAAAATAAAAGCAAAAAATAACACCGTAGTCATGAAAACTTAGAAGAAAAGAAAAACACACACAAAAATATTTCCCCCCTTGTGATTCTTCTGTGAAGGTACTGTGTGTGTGCGTGCATGTGTGCGTGTGTGCTTGTGTGTGTCTGTCCCACCCCGGGCAGGCTGGGTCATGCTGACCTCTGTCCCAGACGCTGTGTCCCCCACACTGCCCCCTGTCACTCAGTGTTTCCGAGAGGCCCCTCTGAGCTGGCCTGCGGGGTGTGGGGAGCCCCCTGGGTGGCAGGTGGGGCCAGAGGTCAGCTAACGGGTCTCCCACCAGGCCCACCAAGCAGGGTCCCCAAGGCTGCCCAATGCTCCCTGAGCACATGCTGTAACTGGTGGGACAGTTCTAGTGGTGGGCATCAGCATCCGAGCCTGGCTTGGGGTCTGGGGAAGGGTCCTGGGTGGAATCCCAGCCCCAGAACCCTGGATCATCATGTCTTGTCGCCCCACTCCCCATGTGTTTGTAAATTCTCTGGCATCTTTTGGCCCCGAGGAGGTTTTTTTGGTTTTGGGGGGGCTTTTTTTTGGTGGCTGGCCAATATGGGGATCCCAACCATTCAACTTGGTGTTACAAGGCTGCACTCTAGTCCACTGAGCCAACCAGCCAGCCCCGAGGAGGTTTTTAAATGAGTTATTTACTTCTCTAATCATGACAATTGCTATAAAATAAACAAAATTAGAAAAATTAAGAAAAGAAAAGAGAGAGAATGGGTTTTGGGAAACCAGCTTGGGCTAATTTGATGGTAGACAGGATCTTAGTGGTTGGTAGGACTTAAAAGATTTGTGAGAGGGGTGGATGGGACTGAAGCTTCATCTTGTAGGCTTGTGGTTATTTGGGGCAGAAACTCTGTGATCTTAGGGGTCAGAGGCCCGTTCTCCCTCTATTTGAGGCATGGCAAGGGAGACAACCTCATCCATCATTTATCCCTGTTCTACCCACCAGCCCTGCAGGAGCGCTGTGAGAAAGAGGCCAGGAGGTCCTCAGTTATCAGTGAGGGCCATAGGGACCCCCCAGGGGGCCTGGCCCCCACTGTCCTGGCCTCCATGCCATTGGCAGAGGTGGAGCTGAAATGGGAAATGGAGAAAGAGGAAAAGAGATTGCTCTGGGAGCAACTGCAAGACTTGGAGGTGAATCTGGGTCTATTGGGGCTGGGATACCTGGAGGCAGGCAGATGCCTTAGCTCTGCGAATGGTCCCATGGAGATGTCTGTGACATGACCCTCTTGTGGGCTGAGGAAGGCAGGAGGGCAGCGGAAGGCCTCTGCCTTCCCTCATCCTTGCTAACAACCCCATCTCTTATCTTCCCCTGCAGAGCTCAAAACAGGCTGAAACATCCAGGCTGCAGGAGGAACTTGCTAAGGTGGGGCTGCTGGGCTTTTCCCTGAACTTTGCCCCACTCCACTCCCTACCTGGGCTTCCTCTGACAGGGCAGAAAGAGAATTGTACCCTTTTAAAACCTCAGTTTCATCATCTGTAAAATGGAGATACTCATACTTATGTCTCAGAGTGGCTTTCAATATGGAACAGACTAATGTGGTCTCACTATGTCTTTTGAGTAGCATGCACCGTCCCTTCTATCTCCTCCCAACTTTGCCCAGTCATTCATTCATTCAAACATTTATAGACTCCTCCTGGCTCTTATCTTGGGACCTGGAGGCCCAGTGGTGAGGCAGCCAGTCATGATCCTGCTTTCCAGGTCCCCCAGCCTAACCATTCTATGACATGGCGTTTGGCCATGGTTTTTTGGGCATAAGTGCTGGGCTTTGGAGCCTGAGGTATCTGAGTAGAGATAATATTGTTGCTGCTCACCGGCTGGGCAACCAAATTACTTAACCCTTATAAGACTCAGTCTCCCCATTTGTAAAACCAGTAGTACTCATTTCTCAGGGCTGTTTTGAGGATTCCACAAAATAACATAAATAAATCCTGGCTTCCAGAAAGGCCTTAGTAAGAAGTATCTACAAATATTAAGTTTGTTTTGTCTTTATTATTAATACTATTCTCATTATCACTTGTCTGCACACCTTCCCTCACCGCACCCCCCTCCCCCAGCTCTCTGAGAAACTGAAAAAGAAACAAGAAAGGTAAGTTCCTTTTTTCTAGGGGTTTTGGGGGAGTAGGGGGATTGACTTGTGGAACTGACTCATCTACGTCTGTCTTTCTGTGCCCAGTTTTTGCCGTCTGCAGACAGAGAAGGAGACACTGTTTAATGACAGCAGGTAACTGCTAGGATTGGGGGCACTGGTGGACAACAGGGACAGTGCCCAGCAGAATTAACTGAAGACCACAGGGGCAGACCCGGGAGACTGGGCCTCAAGCCATGCCCAATGCTTCTCCTCCCCATCACCTATAGGAATAAGATTGAAGAGTTACAGCAGCGGAAGGAAGCCCAGTTGGCTCAAACCCAGAAGCTACAGCAGGAGCTTGAGGCTGCCAATCAGGTGAGAGGGGCTGGGTTCTGAGATCCCTGTGGTAGAGACCAAGGCTGGGAGTCTGGGGAGGTCTGAGGTCCACGGAGGCTGGATGGGGAGTCTGAGATTTCCTGTGTTGGAAATACAGGGACTGGATAGGTCCTAGGTCCCCTAAGAGCTAGGAAAATGGGAGCCAGGGAACCCCAAGAGCCCTAGGAGTTGGGATAGGAGTCTGCATGAATATCTCGGGGGGCTGAGGACTTGGGGGTTGTGTGCCACAAGTTTGTATGAATCTGAAATTCCCTGGGGTTGGAGACAGGAGCCTGGATAAGTCTGCAGTCATTAGGGACTGAGACCAGGAATTGGGGTGAGTCTGAACTCCCTGGAAGCTGGGTGACTTTGAGATCTTTAGGGGCTGGGATGTCAGTAAATTTGAGACTCCCAGGGGCTGAAGACATGGGAGTTGGGTAGATACAAGACTTTCAAGAGTGAGACAGTTGGGCTGGAGGCTGAGTACATTTGAGATCCTCAGAGTCTGGGGACTGGTTTGGGCCTGAGACACTTAGGAAGTGGGACCACGTGGCTGGGCAATCCTGAGACCTGGGGGCTGTGAACAAAAAGCTGGTCAGCCTGAGACCTCAAGGGGCTGGAACAAAAGTCTAGGTGGGTCTGAGGTTCCTGAGGATTGAGGGCTTGATAACTTTAAAGCCTCTGGATTTTCCCCTAGAAGGGACAAGTTTAAGGTCCCTTGGAACGGAGGATATGGTGGCTTGTGGGTCTAAGGCCCTTGGAAGCTGGGGACATAGAAGCTGGGACAGGAGTCTAGGTAAAGCTGAGAGCCCCAGGAGCTGGTGGTTAGCTGGGTCTGAAGATCCCCTGAGACTACGGACCAGAGTAACAGGTGGGTGGTGGGGACAGGGGGGATGTGAGTCTGAGACCAGGAGCTAGAATCTAGAAGATTGTATGAGTCTGAGACCTCTAGGGTTTGGGATTATGAGTTTGAGTGGATTCGAGATTCTTGGGAGGTAGGGACATGGGGATTGAGTAAGTGTGAAAAATCCCTGGTGGTTGTGGTCAGGAGTCTGGGTGAAGCTGTAGTCCCTGGGTGCTAACTGCATCTCAGATCCATGGGGGCTGAGTGTGTTTGAGAATCCTGGGGCTCTCAAGCTGGAATCTGGGTGAGTATGAAACCTCTTGTGGATGGGGGCTGAGTGAGTTTGAACCTTCCAGGAGCTAGGGCCAGGAGCCTAGGTGTGTCTGAGGTGCTTGGAGGCTGGGATCGAGGGGTCTAGTGTGTCTCAAGCCCCTGGGATAATGGCTTGGAGTCTGGGTGAGCCTGAAATCTCTGATGGCTGGGTAGTTTGAAACCCACAAGTGCTAGGGGCATGCTGTTTGTTGGGTGGTCAAAGAGGGAGTCTATATGGTTATGTGCACCCCAGGGGAGGCTGAGGTAGGCCCCCCTGACCTCCTGGTCCCCACAGAGCTTGGCAGAGCTAAGAGATCAGAGGCAGGGGGAGCGCCTGGAGCATGCGGCAGCTTTGCGAGCCCTACAAGATCAGGTATGTTGTACTGGGAGGGCTCAGGGAGCTGGGGTTGAGGGTGAGACGGGCTCAGGGAGCTGGGGTTGAGGGTGAGACAGCCTGAGTGTTTACTGTGTTTACTATACAGGCAGGCAAGGCCGCAGGGTTCCTATTCCCGCAGTCCGTGTGTGTGTGTGTGTGTGTGTGTGTGTGTGTTTCTGTCTGTCTGTCTGTCTCCTTTCTTGGCTGCGTGTGTGTTTCTGTCTGTCTGTCTCCTTTCTTTCTTGGCTGCGTGGGGGGGGGGGGGTTTCTGTCTGTCTGTCTGTCTACTTTCTTTCTTGGCTGCGGGTAGGTCCTGTCATCCTGTTCTAGACCTGCTCTCACCTGTTGTGGGGGTGGGGCCAGGTGTCCATCCAGAGTGCAGATGCGCAGGAACAAGTGGAAGGACTTTTGGCTGAGAACAATGCCTTGAGGACTAGCCTGGCTGCCCTGGAGCAGGTACAGGACGCCTGGCAGCCCTCCCCAGTTCCCCCATCTCCCTCTGCTTCTGGTCCCTAATTCCGGCAGGTGGGGTCTGGACTCCATGCTGTTCTCCTGCCTCTGTTTCTGTTTCTTCTTTCTGTTGGCTTCCAGCGGTCTTCTCTCTGGCCATCCATCCCTGCTTCTCTTGCATTCTAGTTTTTCTCCAGTAAAGTGCACGAAGTATACTAATGTTAAGTGTACACTCAGTGAATCATCTTCCTCTCATCTTCCTCTCTCTCTTTCTGTCCATGTACCCACTACCCAGATCAAGATAATGCAGCATTTGCAGTACCCCAGAAGGTCCCCTTTACCCCTTCCCAGTCAGTACTCCCCAGAAGTAGCCATTATTCTGACCTCTAGCAACATAGACTCATTCTGCTTGTTCTTTAACTTCATGTAAATGGAATGGGACACTCTTTTGTCTCTGGCTGTTTTCCGGCAGCATTATATCCATGAGGTTTATCCATATGTAACATGAGTCTGTTCTTTTATTGTTATATAGTATTCCATTATATGAATATACCACATTTATCCATTCCCCTCATTGTTTTTCTGTTTGAAATTTTCTTTCTTTTCCTGGTTCTCTTCCCACCTAACTCCCTGTCTCCCTGGAACTGGGGGGCCCTCTCCCTATGCCTGGCCCCTGGGGCCCTTTTTACTCTGCTTCCCATCACCACCACTTTCTCCAGATCCAAACAGCAAAGACCCAAGAACTAAATATGCTCCTGGAACAGACCACTGTGCTGACAGCTGAGTTGCAGCAGTGGCAGGCCGACTACGAGGACCTCATGGGACAGAAAGATGACCTCAACTCCCAGCTCCAGGTGACACCTCTGGTTCTGGCTTGTCTTTTGCTAGTTCCCTAGTACTGGTGTAATGGGAAGACTGTAGACTCAGGAGAACCAAGGTTCTAATTCTGGTTCCCTAACTTATTATCACCTGTGTGTCCTGGGACAAGTCATTTTACTTTTCCTAGACTGAGTCTCTTCCGTTAGTTAGCATATCCATTCTGATTCCATAATAGACATGAGAATAATAGTGGATTAAATAAGATAGTAGTTTAGTTCTCTCTCATGTAAAAGTCCAGTTAGGTTGTTCAGGGATGGAATGATGGTTTTCCAATCACCAATGACACAGGGTCTTTCTCCATTGCTGTTCTGCCACCTTCAACATAAGTCTTCTATCTTGACATCCACGATGGTTGCTCAAGCTCCCCCACCATTATGTTTGCATTCCATCTGGAAGACAGGAGGGAAGGGAGCAGGAAATAGCATGACCCTTTCCTGTAAGAGGATAACTTAAATTACAGTCACCACTTCCACACACAGAAATTAATCACATGGCCACATCTCACTGTGAGGGAGGAGGGAAAACATCTGCTAGATAACCATGTGCCCAGTTACAAATTCTATTGCTAGGGAAGTAGGGGAGAATGAATACTGGGGAGCAACTAGCAGTCTCTGCCATATTTCCTATCCAGAAATTGAGATCATAACACCCACTTTACCAGGGGGAAGGGAGATGGTCTACCAGATGGTCCTGGGTGACTGGTACCTACTGGAGGTCTTTATCAAACTCATCCCCTTCGCTCTTGATTAGGAGTCATTACGGGCCAATAGTCGGCTGCTGGAACAACTTCAGGAAATAGGGCAGGAGAAGGAGCAGTTGACCCAGGAACTACAGGAGGCTCGAAAGGTGGGGCAACACAGGGGGAAAGCGGGGAGGTATGGGGGTTAGGGATTGGCCTAGTCCATGGGATGGAGGGAGGTGATGTGGCAAAATACATGGGAATGGGAGGGGAAGGAAAGTTGAATAGTTCCATGGTTGACCAGTTTCTAGGACAAACCCATGAGAATGGGAGGGGGAAGAAAGTGACCAGTTCCTTGAGGATGGGTGAGTAACCTAGCTAGTTTGGTGGGGTGGAGTTTGGCTAGTTCCTTGGGGATGGGGAGAGGGCAGTGGGCTTTTTTTGGTGTTGGGGGAGGAGGTTGACTGCCATCTTGGCCCTCCCTCCTGGCCCCCAGAGTGCTGAGAAGCGGAAGGCCATGCTGGATGAGTTAGCAATGGAGACGCTGCAGGAGAAGTCACAGCACAAGGAAGAGCTGGGAGCAGTCCGACTACAGCATGAGAAGGAGGTGCTGGGGGTGCGTGCCCGTTATGAGCGTGAGCTCCGAGAGCTGCATGAAGACAAGAAGCGGCAGGAGGAGGAGCTCCGTGGGCAGATCCGGGAGGAGAAGGTGGGTGGGTAGATGACAATGCCCTTCCTCATCTAAATCCTGGGGACTACAGCACTGCTGATGGGCCAATGGATGGCATGTATGTAGTGCCTACTCTGCCTGCCTGGCCTACCATGACAGTCTGCCCCCTCCCAGGCCCGAACACGGGAGCTGGAGAATCTCCAGCAGACAGTGGAAGAACTTCAAGCTCAGGTACACTCTATGGATGGTGCCAAGGGCTGGTTTGAACGGCGCTTGAAGGAAGCTGAGGTGAGTTGGTGGTGCCTGGTGAGGCTCAGAGGCCAGTTGGGGGGAACCCATGCTGAACCAGGGAAGCAGGAGTAGTCAGGCCCTGGAACTTCATGAGATGTCCTAGACTTGTGGGTATCCCCACAATTCCCCTCTGGGGGGCATCAGAGGATGGCCAACAGAGAGGGCAGAATGTCAGGTGTGCAGGGCCACCTGCCTTTGGAAATTTGAAAAAGCACCGCTTCCTCCTGAAACTGTACTTGTATCAGGAAATTATTGTAATATACTGATTTTGTTTGAACAAGACCTTTATTGCCATTTTCTGGAAAACTCATGACAATACATGAGAGGTGACATCATACAGCAAGCAGTGAAGAGCACAGACTGGAGGCAGTTGTTTGCCTGGGTTGACCTTGTGCAAGTTATCTGACCTCTCTGCGGCCTGTTTTCATCCTTGGTAGAAAGGGAATAACAATAATACCTACTCTCTAGGTATCATGGGAGGATTATAGAAAATGAGTTAATATATGTAAAATCCTTAGTACATTCTTGGCATATAGTAAGTGCTGTGTTATGTTTTGTTAAGTAAAAGAAATATAAATGCAAATCCAGGTCTGAGACATAATTGGCGCAGCCCAAGATGTGACACTTCTGCATACTGTGTAGGGGCATGTGGTGTTCCCTGCAAGGGGGTCTTTTACGCATACCCTCAGGCCCTGCTGCAGTCTCTAAACCCCTAACTGGGCATGATGTCTTCTGAGGGGCTTTGGCCAGACCTGGGATTTGTCTCGTAGGAATCCCTGCAGCAGCAGCAGCAGGAACAAGAGGAAGCCCTCAAGCAGTGTCAGGAGCAGCATGCCACCGAGCTGAAGGTGCGATGGTCTTCCCCTCTCCGGGCAGTGACGGGCCCTTGTGGGAGGATGGAGTCTTCCCAAGCTGAGGCCTGAGCCACTCTCTGCTTTGCAGGGTAAAGAAAAGGAACTACAGGGTGTGCGGGATCAGCTCCAGCAGGCCCAGGAGGAGCGGGATTGCCACCTGAAGACCATCAGCAGCCTGAAGCAGGTCAGTGGTACCTCCATGGCCCCAACCACAGTCCTGGGCCTCACTGTGCAGCACTGGGACAGGGTGGGGGCACTCACCAGCCATGCTTCCTCTACCCCACAGGAGGTGAAGGACACAGTAGATGGGCAGCGGATCCTGGAGAAGAAGGGCAGTGCTGCGGTAAGGTGGGGTTGTGCCCAAGCATGGCCCCTCCTGGCCTGAGGCCCCCCCACCTAGGGGCCCACTGGGCTTCAGCCCTTATCTGCCCCCGGTCCCCCCACAGCTCAAGGACCTTAAGCGGCAGCTGCACCTGGAGCGGAAAAGGGCAGACAAACTGCAGGAGCGGCTGCAGGACATCCTCACCAACAGTAAGAGCCGCTCAGGTGAGGGACCAGGACAGGCAGGGGAGGCTGAGGCTCAGGGGGGCAGGGCTTGGGTCGGCAGGCTGCAAGGCCTTCCCATGCCCCCTCAGCGAGCTCTCCTGCCTCTTCTGTCCCTCTTGAACTCTGTCTTTTATCTTTTTTCTGTGTTTACCTTTTCTCTGTGTCTCTCTGAGTCTGTCTTTCTCTGCATTATCTGTGTCTTTCTATCTCTGTCTCCTTTTTTCTGTCTCTCTCTGCTTATGTCTGTCTTTTTGTTCTCTCTCTCTCTCCTCTGTATCTGCCTTTATCTCCTTGCTTTCTTTCTCTAGTTCTCACTTTTTCTCCTTCCCCCTTTTGCTTCTCTCTCTCTCTTTATCTCTTTTTCTCTCTCTACTTCTGTCTCCTCTCTTTCTCTCTGTCTTCTGTCTGTCTCCCCACTACCCCACAAACACACTCCCACATCTCACTTGGTGTTTCTAAATCTACTGTATGCATTCTCTCATTCTATAAATCCCCACGCTCAAGTCGAGGGTCCCTGATATGAAACCCTCTGAGTCCCTGCCCTCCAGGAGCTCCCAGTTGAGCTAGGGACACAGACTTACACACACACAGCAACACTGCAGTGTTTTCATTATACAGCTAATCCAATCCACGTTATTTCTGCCAATTAAGGAAGAAGACATTAACACACACAAAAAAAACTTGGCCTTTTTTAAAGATGGGGATGGCTTATAAATACATTCAAACAAATAAGGTGCAGTAATGGCACTGCTGCATCTCTTAGCTCACTGACTTAGAGAAAACTTGCTCTCTTGTTTTCCAACTTGGGGTACCCATGGAACCCCACTGAGCCACCCTGCCCTTGTTGGAGAATCCTTAGGATGTGGTGTCAGCCCCTTCCCTGACACCCAGGAGCAACTGCAACAGCAGTGGCTCAAGCTCAATGTCTGTGTTTTTTTCATTCTTTTTTTTGGGCAGCTGGCTGGTAAGGGGATCCAAACCCTTGACACTGGTGTTATCAGCACCACGCTCTGACCAACTGAGCCAACTGGCCAGCCCAGTGCCCATGTTTTAAATGATATGGCAAAACAGATGTCTCTCTCATCAAATCAGTTTCTCACTGAGGCACTCAGTCTTCTGAAGTAAGCTCCTTTTATAAAGGAGGAGTTTTGTTTCTGTTTTATTGTAGATTGATGTAAGAATCATGGAACAGATTAGTATTGTGTACAATACCTTCTCCTTGTCTGTTAGATTAAGTTGAGATTTAGGTGCATGGCTACGAGAGTCTGTCTCCATCTTTTCTTCTGTCTCTGCTCTGACTCGTGGCTTTCTCCAGTGTCTGTTTGTCTCTGTTGTCTGCTCTGGCTTTCTGGTTCTCTCTGGTGCTCTCTCTGCATGTGGGTGTGCCCTGTGTCCTCTTCAGCTGTCTGTCTTCCTTTCTCTCTACCCTGAGTTTGAGTGCGTATGCCACTGAGACCCATGTGTACCACACCGCTGTCTTTCTTCCGGCCTCTTAAACTTTGACTCTCTGCTGTTATGTGTGTTTGCCTAGAGAGGCAGCTCCTTTTTCTATTTCTGTCTCTCCCTGTCCTACTGTCTGCTTCTGCCTTTCCCCAGGTCCAAGTGTCTCTTTGCCTCTTTTCATCTCTGTCAAATCTATTTCTGCCTCTTCCTCCTGGTTGCTACCCCGGGACCCAGGGGGATTGAGGCTCAGGTTTCTCTTCCCTCCACTGCCCAGGCCTGGAGGAGCTGGTTCTTTCAGAGATGAATTCACCAACCCGGACCCAGACAGGGGATAGCAGTAGCATCTCCTCCTTCAGCTACCGGGAGATCTTGCGGGAGAAGGAGAGCTCGGCCGTTCCAGCCAGGGTAAGGGGCAAGGAAGGGCCTACAGCCCCAGCTTCTACCACCCCAAATCTGGGACCCGCCCTTTTCCCCTCACCTGCAACCATCTACTCTGAACCCAGCACAAACGTTTTCTTGTCATCTTCTCCCCAAACTTACAACTTGGATTCAGATTGCTCCATGGGGGATTGAGCCAATCATTCTCTCTGATCCTCTGTTTCATCATCTGTGGCCGATTCCACCTTTCTTGGCGCCATAAAGTATGTGGTTCATTGTAGGTGCACCATCCACGTAGGAGATTCCTTTTTCCAACTTATAATGATCACTCAATGTTACTGCCATCCTCAGGTCAGCTTCCTCACCAGCCACTTTTATTCGGAAATAACATTTTTTATTATCCCATAAATAGTATGTGCATTATAGAAAATTTTTTAAAAACCACAAACGAAGGGCCGGCCCGTGGCTCACTTGGGAGAGTGTGGTGCTGATAACACCAGGGCCACGGGTTCAGATCCCTATATAGGGATGGCCAGTTGGCTCACTTGGAGAGCGTGGTGCTGACAACACCAAGTCAAGGGTTAAGATCCCCTTACTGGTCATCTTTTAAAAAAAAAAAAAAAAAAAAAACCCACAGACGAGCAAAGATTTTTTAAAAATTTAAATATCAAAAAAATCACATTTTGGGCCGGCCCGGTGGTGCACTGCTACAGTGCGCCGCTTGGGAAGTGCGACGGCGCTCCCGCCGAGGGTTCGGATCCCACATGCAGACCGGCCGCTCACTGGCTGAGCAAGGAGCGGGGGCAACACCGAGGGTTGCGATTCCGTTGCCGGTCCCGGTCCGGTACGGGCGCGACACTGAAGGTTGCGATCCGTTGCCGGTCACGAAAAAAGACAAAAAAAAAAAATCACATTTTGACCATACAGAGATCACCATTATAAATTCTTAGTTCATACCCTTCCACATCTCTCTCTTTTTAAAATCTAAATGAGATTATGAGTAACCTGTTTTTGTTCAGCTGATCTCTCTACCTTCCCAATTTGATGAAGTTTCATCTCATTTAATACTTTGACCTTAATCAGATTTCTCTAGTTGGCTCCATGATATCCTTTATTGCTGGTTTAGTTTCAGAGCACATGTTATATCTGGTTGTTTTATGTCCCTTAAGTCTCTTTAATCCAGTGTATTCCCTTTTTTTCCTCACACCAACTTGTTGAAGAGATCAGCCCAGTTGACCCGCAGGAAGGGTCCCACCTTTTGGATCTTTCTGCTGGCTTCCTGGTGGTATCATCTAGCTTGTTCCTCTTTTTCCTAGTTTCCCCATCAGCTAGAAGTGAAATCTCATTTGCTACAGGATCTCCTTTAATCCTTTCAATACAGCTCTGATGTGGTGGTTACTCTCTACCCCCGTTTAGGCAGAGGGGAATACAGACACACTCCCCCACCTACCTTCAGCCTGGCTCTCCTTATCAGTCTTGACTCCCGTCTGGGGTGGGCCTCTCCCCCCTCTTTCCTGCAGTCCTTATCCAGCAGTCCTCAGGCCCAGCCCCCTCGGCCAGCAGAGCTGTCAGATGAGGAAGTGGCTGAGCTCTTTCAGCGGCTGGCAGAGACACAGCAGGAGAAATGGATGCTGGAGGAGAAGGTGCTGTGTCTGCCTGCTCATCCCAGCTTGAAGTGCCCATGGTGGGGGGTGGGGAGGGTCGTCTGGCCAGACTCCTCTTCATGTGTGAGCATGTGCAGTTGAGGGGTCTGAGGTGGGCTGGGCCATCTTGCAGGTGAAGCACCTAGAGGTAAGCAGCGCCTCAATGGCTGAGGACCTCTGCAGGAAGAGCGCCATCATTGAGACCTATGTCATGGACAGCCGAATTGGTCAGTGCACTTCCCCAGCCCTCAGCCCTGCTCTGGCCTTCACCTGCCCCTCCCTCTCTGTTGTTCTGTGCTGGGGCTTCTCTCTCGCTCTCCCCTTGGAACTCAGGGAAGCCACTGATCAGGCCATGACCGGTGGAGGGGAGATTAGGGGAGCTCTCCCTTTATTGCGCTCCCCCCTTCTCTCTGTGTCTCTGTCATCTCTCCACTCTCTAGCGTGTCTCTCTGTCCTTTTCTTTCTCCTTTCTTCTCCCCGTGTCTCATCTTCCTCTTCTCTCTCTTCCTTTGTCCCTTTTCTCTGCCCCCTCCTTCATCTTCTCTCACTGTCTATATTGCTCTATCTCCATGAATTTTCTTTTTCTTTTTTTTTTTTTCTTTTGGCGGCTGGCCAGTACAGGGATCTGAACCCATGACCTTGGTGTTATAAGGCTGTGCTCTAACCAACTGAGCTAATCGCCAGCTCTATCTCCATATATTTTCTTTTTTTGTGGGGGGTCCTTATCTCTTCCTCTCCTCCCCGTCTCTCTCCTCCTCTCTTCTCTCCCTCCCGTCTCCCTACCTTCTCTCCTCTTTCCTCTCCCTCTCTCCCTGTCTTTTTATTTTGTTCCTTTCTTTGAGACCTTCTTCTCTCACTGATTTTCCTTATTAATCAGAATAATACTGACTGGCATGCACTGAGGGTGTACTGTGTACTCTGTGCTTCACATGCAGTCCTATGCATTTTTCTGGTTCCATGAGGTAGTTATTATCCCTATTTCTCAAGGTCTCATAGCTAGTGACAAAGCTAGGTTTCACATGTCAAAGTGTCTACCCCCTACATAATGTGGCTTCTTCCCCTCCCTTCTCCCCCACTCTGTTTCCCTCTTTTCTCTGGCTCTGCTCGTCTCTCCTCTGGCTCTGCCGAGGGGGTGGTTCTCAGCCTGGGCCCTTGCAGATGTGTCTGTGGCAGCAGGCCACACAGACCGCAGCGGGCTGGGCAGCGTCCTGAGAGACCTAGTGAAGCCAGGTGACGAGAACCTTCGGGAGATGAACAAGAAGCTGCAGAACATGCTGGAGGAGCAGCTCACCAAGAATATGCACTTGCACAAGGCAAGTGTGGCCTACCAGCCTATCCCTTTGTCCATCCAGCCACCTGCCTACCTGGCCACACAGCCCCTGGGTCATCTGCCAGTCCCCAGTCCACCCACCCAATCCTGTCCTCCTAGCGATCCCCCACCCATTCATCAACCACTCTTTCATGCTTGCATCTTCCATCCTCCAATCAACTTATTATCAGTTTAGTCTTTCACTCGTACCTCTGTTCTTCCATCCACCTATTCATCCATTCATACACTCACCTTCACCCAACCATTTGCCCATCTGTCCGTCTACCCATCCTACTATTTACCCATCTAATCATCTGCTTCATGTCTTTCCACCCACTTCCTGACCTACCGTGCACCCTCTCTGTGTGTCTCTCTCTCTCCTCGTCAATCACCCCTTGTCTTACCTTTCACCTACCCACCCAGTGACCTGCCTGTCTACCTGTTGGCCTCCATCTGTTTGCCTATCATAGATCCCCCATGCCTCCCCCCATATGTCCATTTGCCCAACTGCCACCCAAATATTTCCTCCATCTCTGGGGGAGTCAGAAAGGAATCAAACCCAGCTCCTGCCTTTGAGAAACAAGTGCACATTTAATAGAAGAGAAGGTGGTGAGGGTGGCTGTTGTGTCCTCCAGCAGCAGCGTGCCACAGCAGGTGACCCACCCCCATGTCCATAGCTCCAGAGGCTCCCTGCCCTTTCTCACTTTTCCGAGCCCAGCCTGCTGCTGGAGGCTCTGTGAGCTTCTCCAAGTCCCTTCCCATCCCAGGCCAGGCACAGCTGGCCCCTGATGGCTTGTTTGTTTCTTAGGACATGGAAGTTCTGTCCCAGGAAATTGTGCGGCTCAGCAAGGAGTGTGTGGGGTCTCCTGACCCAGACCTGGAGCCTGGAGAAGCCAGCTAAAGACCTGCAGTCTGCACCCACTCCCTCCCCTTCCCACCCCCCAGGATGCCATTCCCTTGGGCTGTGGTGGGAAAAATGGGGGCCCATTGAATAGGTCGGGAGACTGGACATTAATGGGGCTGGAGGCCTGATGGCTGGTGTTAATGACCCTGTCTTAGGTCAGAGGCCCCCAGGGAGTGGGGCTCCTGAGGGAAGGAGCAGAAATTTCTCCTTCTTGGCCCTGGCTCCCAAGGGGTTTCTGCCTTCATCTCTGCATGAGCTCTCCCTCCCAGAGACCAACTCTTTTTTTATTTTCTTTTATTTTTTAATTTATGTCTGGAAGCCTGGCTACTCTGCATTTGGGATTGGGGCTGTTGGGCGGGGGTGTAGTCCATGTTCAGCATTCTAGCAACATGTGTATATGTATGTGTGTGTGTAAAGGCTGTGCAGCCAAAATACCATCTGGCCAGATAGGCCCACCCACTGACTGGTCTCATTCTTTTCGACCAGGAGGGATGTGCTGGGGGTGGGGAGGTCACACCATTGGAATGGGGAGAGAGGTCTTTGGCATGGGGAGGGTGGCCTCTGGCTGCAACTTTACTCTCCTTCCCCCACCCTCACCCAGCCTATCTCCATTTACTGATAACCAACCCCTCAAACTGAGTGGAGCAGAAATATGTATTTGGGTGGATGTATTTGGGCCATGGAGGTACCTGAGTGGATACATGGGAGGATGGATAAGTGGTTGGGTGGACTGATGGATAAATAAGTGGAAGTTTGCATGGATTGATGATGGGTAGGTTGGGAAATAAATGGACATGGATTGGATAGGTGGTTGGATGAATAAATGGGTAGATGGATATACAGGTGCGTGGACAAATGGATAGGTGGATTAACTAGATACATAGGTGGATGGATTTATGGATAGGTCAGGAGTAAATCAACAGAGGGATAGGGGAATGGATGGATAGATGAGCGAATGAATGGGAAGGGTAAAGTGGGCGAGTAATGATGGATAGATGGATAGGTAGATGGACAGATGATCGATACATATGGATAGATTGGTGAATGGTTAGTTGGATTGGGTGAATATACAAATGGATGAGTGAGTGGATAGGAGGATTAATGACTAAATGGACAGATGGGTGGGTGGAGGAATCAGTAGGGTGATTGTGTAGGTGGGAGAATGGATGGATGTATGGGTGGAGGGGTGGAGAAATGTACAAATCAGGAGTGTGATAAGTGAGCAAATGAAGGATTACATGGGTAGATAAATCGATTGAAAGGCTAGACTTAGCCTTGCCACTGCTCCCCCATCACCACATACCTTTAGTTACTTAAGATTAGGCATGCTTTGTGTGCTCTGCCCCATGCCTTCTCCTTTCCCACCACTTCATCTAATACTCCAAATGACACCATCAAGTGGGGAGAACTCTCTCCATCTGACAACTGAGGAAACAATGCAAGTCACTTGCTCAAGGACATAGCAAGTCAGTGGCAAAGCTGGGCTTTGAACCCACCATGTGTGCAAGAGGCACTCCCTACTCAGTGCTCCTGCCACCCAGGAGCAGGGCCCTCTGGGGGAGGAAGTGAGATATGAGGCTGCTGGATGCGGACAGATAAAGGAGACTGCCCCCTCCAAGTAGGGTCTGCCTGGCAGAGAACCTGAAGAGGGGGCGGGACCTGGGTTGTCCCCATCTGCACTCCCCTTACCCTGTATTTCACATCCAAAACCAGAGAGGAAGACGTGCTCCAGTACCGAAGCAGAAATCTTGGTTAGAACTGGGGCTCTAACCCACACCTCCCCTCCCGGGGGACAGCTTTGGAGGCCTGGCCATCTAGAGAAACACCACCCACCAATTACCCCCACCCCCAGCTGCCTCTGCCCTTCCACAGCCTGGGGGGCAGGGAGGGGACACTGCGCTGCATCATTCCCCATGGCACTCCGCTCTGGGGCCATTAACGGACGCCTATCGATCGGATCTGCTAAATGCTGCTGATTCAGGCGGGTGGGGGTGGGGGCCCCTGGGGGCAAGGGGGTAGGAGCTGGGCAGGAAGAGGGGGGAGTCCAGGAAGGAGGTGGGGAGAATTGGCAAAGCTCCCTGCCACCCCCATTTTCCAGATGACGCGACTGAGGCCCAACCAGCTTTGTAGGAGGCGGAGTCTCCCCAGGGTCCCTCTCAGGCTGTCCTAGGGGAGGGGGCTCTGGGAGCCATGAGGCCCCTCCCTGCCTCTCTCTCCATCTCCCGGCAAGCTCGGAGGGGCGGGGAGAGAGAGCTAGAGGAGGAGGAGAACTCAGGCAGCTCTGCAGAGGGGCCAGGAGCTCCGGTGTTTGGTACCCCCAGCCCCACTGCTGTTGCTGCTGCTGCAGTGGGGACACAGGTGAGAACGACCCTATGGGGAAGGGGAGGGGGCCACCAATAGCACTGTCCTTATCCTCTGGGCCAGCCCCCATGCCCTAGCCCACCCTGGGACAATCTCCAGGGGTCCCACTGGACCTTATCCTTTCAGATCCTCCTTCCAGGGACCCAGCCGCCTCCCCCTGCCTGTGCCGCCTTCTCTCCTAGGCCTGGCTGTGGCTGCTGCTTCTCTTCTCTCTCCTTGTACTGCCGCTGCTACTACTGGTATTGCTGCTGCCCAGCACACACCGCCAGCCCCTTGGGGTGTGGTTTCCCCAGACCTGCCCCCAACGGTGGGAACCAGCCTTCTCCTGGCCTCCCCCACCAGCCTCCTGCAAGGACCAGCAGCCCCCCTTCCTGGAAACACACCCAACTCCCTCTCAATACCCCACCCACCTCTCCAGCCCATTTTTTGGGGAAACCCCCTTCATCTTTTTAGATCCCCTGGGTGCTCTTGGGCTATGCCCAACTTTCTTCCAATTGAGTCCCAGCCCCTGGGGATTCCCCAAACCCCCTTTTCCTCCCCGCAGAACTCTTGAGAGTGTGGGCCAAGCTTGCTCAGTCTCTCCAGATACCCCTCCCCCAGATACCCCTCAGCCTCTTAAAAAATACCCCAGCCCCATACCTACCCCTTTCACTACCCCACTCCCTTCTCCAGCCCTGGCTCTCCAGCCACCCCTCTAGATGCACCAGCCCCCTTTCTAGATCCATGAGGGGGCTCCAATCCGCTTATATTTCCCCCAGAAATCTTGAGGGTGTGGACAACCCTCCTCACGTTTCTCAGCCCCTCTAGAACTCCTCCCCTCCAGATACTCTCAGCCTCTTTCAAGCACCTCTGGTCCTGTTTCAATCCCTCTCAATGCCCCAATCTCCTCTCCAACTCCACTAAGGGCTTCTAGGCCCTTCTTCCTTTCCTGAGAACTCTTGAGAGTGTGGACAACTCCCCACGTGTTTCTTGGTCCCTTTAGATACCCCCCAGACATCTTTCAGGCACGTGCTGACCCCTCTAGAATCATCTCAATCTCTCTAAACACTCCCTGAGATCTTTCTTGGCCCCTGTGGACACCCCTTTTATGCTCCTCTTCTTGTCCCCTAGCCCCTTCTCAGTCCCTCCCACCATAGCCCAGGCCCCTCCTAGACCCTCTAAATGCCCCCCAAGCTCTTGCCCATCTCTCTAGTTCTTCCTCCTGGTTCCTCTTGGCCTCTCTAGACAACCCCAGTTTCCTTGTCCCGGTGGCCCAGGGCCTCTCCAATCTCCCACCATCCTGGAGGCAGCCACATTCTCCTAAACACCACCCCCCCCGCCCAAGTCTGCGTGGGCCTGGGGAGCGCAGGATGGCTGCAGGTGTGGCTACCTGGCTGCCTTTTGCTCGGGCCGCTGCAGTGGGCTGGCTGCCCCTGGCCCAGCAGCCCCTGCCCCCGGCACCGGGGGTGAAGGCATCTCGAGGGGATGAAATTCTGGTGGTGAACGTGAGTGGACGGCGCTTTGAGACCTGGAAGAACACGCTGGACCGCTACCCGGACACTCTGCTGGGCAGCTCTGAGAAGGAATTCTTCTACGACGCCGACTCGGGCGAGTACTTCTTCGATCGCGACCCAGACATGTTCCGCCACGTGCTGAACTTCTACCGCACAGGCAGGCTGCACTGCCCGCGGCAGGAGTGCATCCAGGCCTTCGACGAAGAACTGGCCTTCTACGGCCTGGTCCCCGAGCTCGTCGGTGACTGCTGCCTGGAGGAGTACCGGGACCGCAAGAAGGAGAATGCCGAGCGCCTGGCGGAGGATGAGGAGGCTGAGCAGGCTGGGGACGGGCCAGCCCTGCCGGCGGGCAGCTCCCTGAGACAGCGGCTCTGGCGGGCCTTCGAGAACCCACACACAAGCACCGCGGCCCTGGTTTTCTACTACGTGACCGGCTTTTTTATTGCCGTGTCAGTCATCGCCAACGTGGTCGAGACCATCCCCTGCCGTGGCTCTGCGCGGCGGCCCCCGAAAGAGCAGCCTTGTGGCGACCGCTTCCCTCAGGCCTTTTTCTGCATGGACACGGCCTGCGTACTCATCTTCACGGGTGAATACCTCCTGCGGCTGTTTGCCGCCCCAAGCCGTTGCCGCTTCCTGCGGAGTGTCATGAGCCTCATCGATGTGGTGGCCATCCTGCCCTACTACATTGGGCTTTTCGTGACCAAGAACGACGATGTCTCAGGCGCCTTCGTCACCCTGCGTGTGTTCCGGGTGTTCCGCATCTTCAAGTTCTCCAGACACTCACAGGGCTTGCGGATTCTGGGTTACACACTCAAGAGCTGTGCCTCTGAGCTGGGCTTTCTCCTTTTTTCCCTCACCATGGCCATCATCATCTTCGCTACTGTCATGTTCTATGCTGAGAAGGGCACAAACAAGACCAACTTTACCAGCATCCCTGCAGCCTTCTGGTATACCATTGTCACCATGACCACTCTTGGGTGAGTGCAGATCCTGTGTTGGGAGCTGCCTGATCAGTCAATTACACTCACCCTTTCTTTAAAATTAAGAAGGTTAGATAAATGATCTCTTTCTTTTTGAGCTTCAGTTTGCTCATCTGCAAAAACCGAGGAACTTGGACTTAATCTTCAAATCCCTCCCGGCTCTGACAATGCCTTGATTTTCCAGGATAGGAGGCTTGGGTTCTAGGATTGTCTTACCTGCTCTCTTTCTATTTTCTCAGGGCTTCAGTTTCCTCCTCTGCAAAATGGGAAGTGATGGTCCCTTCATCTAGAAAGGATTCAATGACATCATGGTTGTGAAAGATCCCTGAATGTTTTTAGTGCAGGATACATAGGTATTGGCTATCATCCCTTTTTCCATTTTGAGGACCCATGGATCCCAACCTTCTAGAATTATCTGATGTGTGGTGCACTACCTCTGTGGATTTGTGATTCCTTGATGTTTCCCAAAATAAGATATTTTCAGCATTATTATTATTATTATTGTTATTATTTTACTGCCAATCCCTGACAGGAAATAGAGTTAGGATAAAGTTATCAAATGGAATCACCAAACTCATGATCTTCTTAAAGATGTTGTCTAGGGCCGGCCCGGTGGCGCACTGAATAGTGCGCCGCTTGGGAAGCGCGGCGGCGCTCCCGTCCGAAGGTTCGGATCCCACGTGCAGACCGGTTCCCGCTCACTGGCTGAGCGAGGCGCGGGAGCAACACCGAGGCTTGCGATCCCGTTGCCGGTCCCCGGTCCGGTACGGGGGCAACACTGAGGGTTGCGATCCGTTGCCGGACACGGAAAAAAGGACAAAAGACAAAAAAATAAAATAAAAAAAAAAATAAATAAAAAAAAAATAAAAATAAACAAATAAAAATGTTTAAAAAAAAGACTTACCACCAACAATAACTAAAAACAATTTTGTTTTTTGTTTTAAGAGAAAGATCCTATTATGATTTCTCTTATAAGCAACACTTTTCCTCTGAGGAATGA